>NC_048423.1:1343595-1345538 GCF_013103735.1 Etheostoma cragini | reverse complement strand
TACAGCTACAGGACCGATACAGCTACAGGACCAATACAGCTACAGGACCGATACAGCTACAGGACCGATACAGCTACAAGACCAATCTACAGGACCGATACAGCTACAGGACCGATACAGCTACAAGACCAATCTACAGGACCGATGCAGCTGCAGGACCGATACACACAGACATCACAGGGGTCAGACATCTTTTTTACTCATTCTTTCAGTTTCAGATAGTAGTAGTGATCATAGACGGCATTTACATAGAGAAAGCTCATGAAAGCCTATATTTTGTATAAAAACACCAAATAAGAATGATACAGTTATAGGTGGAGGCTGTGGGTGTGGCCTCGACCAACTGCCGCTCTGCTTGTTTGAAAGCCATGATGTCTCTCTCTCTTGGGGGGGGGGGGGCAATTTCTCAGGGCGGGCAAAGCAGCGAAAGGTGAGGTAACCTTACCCCTTATGACCTCATAAGGAGCAAGATTCCAGATCGGCCCATCTGAGCTTTCATTTTCTCAAAGGCAGAGCAGGATACCCAGGGCTGAGTTTGAACCTATCGCCATTTCTCGCCACTGGGGGACCATAGCCAGGCTGGGGGAACTCATTAATGTTAAAAAAAAAACTCAGAAATGGACATTTTCAAGCCATGGGACCTTTAAGAGTTGTGTTGATTGGAATGAGTTTGCAGGTGATGTGAACTGTTCAGCTCAGCCATAGGCTGAAGCTGATCATGGTTACTGTCAGTTAAACTTCTCATCTCCAGTCCTATCTGTATGTGTGAGAAATGGCGCTGTCCTGAGTTGAAACATAGCATGCTTTACCGCTTTACTATCGAGTTAAAAGGCGTGTGTGTTTGTGTCGGGCGCTGACCATTTCCTGAGGTTCTGAAATGCGAAAAACATTCCTCTATGCAGGAAAAACCCTGCATTTAGACTCACCGTTATACGTTTAGGGAGGGAGTCTGGACTCTGCGTCGTTTTGTCTATGTTTTCGCACATTCTCTGATGGATAGGGACGTAGCGGACCAGTACCACCGAAAATCATTGGGCCAATGTAGCCAATAATAACCTAATAATATTCATTATAATACCTCCAATTTATATGGGCCTAGCAAGACGCTTTTCATAGGCCTTCAAATAGGATACAAGCAGTAAAAGACAAATCAAAATAAGTATAGCGTCTCCAACCTTTGTGTGTCTCTGTGTGTGTTTGTGTGTGTGTGTGTGTGTGTGTTTTCTCTTCTCTCATCCTGAGGAAATGGACACGTCTCTTATACTAAGTTTAATTCTGCCGAGTGGAGCTCTCTGGTGATTTATGTCACAGACATTCCACGGACGCTTGACCTCTACACTTCACACTACGATTTATAAACTTCATTTGACTTGTTACATAATCTCTGCAGTATCTTTATTTATTTATTTCTTTTTTTTTACCTTTGTGCTGTCAGCACTCAAATGTGCTGAGTTCTCCTTCCTTTGCTGGGCCCCAATGTTCAAAAATGTCTGTGCATCCACCCAGTGTGTTCTACATTATAGACTGCATTGTTAAGGCTCACATGGCACTTTGTTGTCATTGAATGCAAATGTTTCCCTCCATAAATAAGCCACTGAGGTAAGCAGCATTATTACGTAGAGCTGCATTCCAGCAACAGATGAAATATACTTCACTTTATGAGTTTTTTTTTTAATATGAGTTCCCCCAGCCTGCCTGTGGTCCCCCTGTGGCTAGAAATGGTGATAGGTGTAAACCAAGCCCTGGGTGTCCTGCTCTGCCTTTGAGGAAATGAAAGCTCAGATGGGCCGATCTGGAATCTTGCTCCTTATGAGGTCATAAGGGGAAAGGTCACCCTTTTCTCTGCTTTGACAAATTGGCCCACCCTTGAGAGAACGAGACATTATGGACTTCAAACGAGCAAAGTAGCAGTTGGTCAAGGCCACACACCCCTACCTCCACCT
>NC_048423.1:1337413-1343495 GCF_013103735.1 Etheostoma cragini | reverse complement strand
AGTATTAGGGGACCACTAAGGTCTATATAAAAGACTTCAGATACAGTATTAGGGGACAACTAAGGTCTATATAAAAGAGACTTTGTAGTCATTACTTAGAATTACTTACTGGGGCGACAGAAACTACACACTAGCTCAAACCATTAGAGAGCCCCTATGTCGCTTTTTGGAGGATTTTCCCAGTCTTTTAGTGTGTTATATAGTTTTCTGTGTCATGTAATAGATGTATAAAGTACAAAAGCCCATTTCACTACAAATGGAGCATTCTCTCCCACAGACAGCACTTCTTCTCAAATGCCAAAAAAAACGTCTCGCCCACATTCCTGATTGAAATTACTCGACTGATGATGTCATTGATTGAGAAACCCCGCGCCCCCATGACGTCTTTTAATTTGGTTAACTAATCACAATAGAGAGGGCCAGCTGACAGAGGGCCAGCTGACCAATCAGAGCAGACTGGGCTTTTCAGGAAGGCGGGCCATGAGCTCAGACAGAGAAACCCCAGTTCTGAATTTCCATCCATACGATCACAATAGAGCACCAAAACAGAGATGTGATCAGCACCAATAAAAAGACAGGAAGTAGTGAGAGACAAAGCAATAACAACAGGAATCTCCAAAGAATGGCATAGGAGCATGACCAGAGAGGACTCCTGCTATCTTATAATGCGTAGTTTCTCTCACCCCCATGAGATATCCTAGGTAATGACAAAACTGTCAAAACATGATACAAGCCTTCTGTAAACATGCATGCACCCCCACCCCTCCTCCATGCAGTTGCTAGTAGCCAAGGAGGACACGGAGGATTTAACAAACATGATGGCCTTTCAGAAGAGGTCATCTTCACTTAGCTGCTGTCACCTAACGATACTTCTGAACATGGCCACTCTCTACTCCTTGTCGTTGGAGACGCGTAACCATGGTAACCCCTGACGACCTTAGCTCTAGCAACATCGCCAGAAAACAGTTACATTACTGAAAGCGAGGAATAAATAGACCAGAAGAAACAGTCGTTTAAATATGTAGAAATCTAAATTACAGCGTTATAGACGTTACAAAGCTCCTCGGTTTCTGTCCGGTTGTCTGTCATGAATGTTCTTGTTAGAACCGCATAGCATTGTGGGATATGTATGCCGGTGTAGTGTACATTATTGCATACTGTAATATTTTACCGGCAATAGTATGCAATTTGCGGACTGTAAATAATGGACAGTACATGGACAGACAGCAGATAATCGAAGGTTAACACAAGCTACAGGAGGACTGCACCCTGCCCCTCGAAGACATCCCTCTCTCCCTCTTTCCTTCTTTCTCTGGGAAGTTAAATTGGACAGTGAAAACAGGAAGTAGGGCCTACCATGTGACTCAAACACACTGGCTCTAATATTAGACTCATGGACACACACACATGGAGCCCTGCCCCCGTTTCCTAAAGCCCACAGAGAGGACACCCCTCTACCACAGCCTGCAGGGAAACAGGGTCAAGAAGAGAGCTGGCCCGAGCGCTTCCTCTATTCTGTCTGTATGGGAGTCTACCGAGGCTCAGGGGACCAAACTGGACCACAGTGAACCAGTTAAAGTGCCTTTGAGCAAGACAGCAACTCAGGACCAGGTCCAGAGTCAATGCAAAGGGCAGTGGGGAAAGTCCTTTAGATTTTTCACCAAAGCAAAAGTAGAAACACCACAGCAGGGGTCTCTAACTGATGGTAGCGGTTGGTCTCTGGTGGACTTACTTAGCAAGTTTGGTGTTAAAGGTTTTCATTGTTTTATTTATGTAGTATATGCTCTAGCTTATCCAACATTTTAGACACCAATAATGTAATAACAATGGTCCAAATTGACATCAAATTCTTTTAAATTGAAAAACGTAATATCTTCTCAAGGGAGGACCCCTAAACCCCCAGATAAATATGTACACCTAAGTCTTCCTCAAACCGAGGGGAAACACTGCAAAGTGTAAACAAGGTTTTGTTAAAAGGTAAACGTCCTGCAAAATCCTTAACTTAGGCCCTTGTAAAACAGTTGGGGAAACCCCAGTAAAGAGCCGAAATCAGGCACCTATCTTTAAAAAAAATAGGAACAGCAGCCAATGGAGAGATAATTATTATTATTTTTTGGTCCAGTTTGAATTGTGCCATGCATTTTACAAATGATGTGTGTACATTTAAAAGATCATTTTACATGTCAAGAGATTAGGTTTTGTGTGAGATCGCTTAGTGAATCTCTCGAATCGAACAATGAACGTCACCACAAGTATCAAAAGAGGTGAAAACTATTACAAATTGTTATATAGATTAAATATAAAATGGTTTTTTCTCTCCATTGACCACTGTTCTTATTTGTTTTTTTCAAAGATAGGTCCCATGGAGGCATGACAGAAGGGCCAAGACTTCAACTCTATTGTTGATTTGAACAAAGGCCTGATGGCCGAAACGCTATTGAAAGAGTCATGATATGCATATGGAGCCATACCCTTTGGTCATATTTCCAACTTTTAATCAGAATCAACTTTAATGGCCAAGTATGTGTACACACGCACAAGGAATTTGACTCTGGCTTGTTTTGTTCAGAATCAGTGCAAAACACTGCTCTTGTGCTTTGACCTTTTCGGGTTACAGTAATGTCTTTTGCATGAGAACAAATGCTTAAATTACAACGTGCAGTGGGACGGCGGCGTGCTCGACATTCCTCAGATGACTGGACGTACACAGCCCAGTCCCTGGTACAGTGACGGGGGAGCTCCCTCATTAACTTTAACTCAGCCAGTCAGAGCTGAACTTGTGTTTCCTCCGTCTCAGTGTAGACTTTTTCCTTTGCTACTCCGCCACGGGCTCCTGCAGCTGAATCACTATCGTTGGCACTTCTAACCGCGGGACGACCACACAGCACTCTGGCTTTGTCACAGTTGCGCCGCCACACTGAAGGTGTTACAACCGCAGCAGGGAAGCAGACAGATGGCAAACACACCACTGTTACTCAAGAGAGGAGATGTATTCAATTCAGCTGTTTCGATTTCTTTTCTTTTAAGTGTGTTAACTGCAGGCATGGCAACAAAAAAAATTGACCCCTTTAAAAAAACGGCTATATCTGTTTCTTTTAAACCAAATTACCACAAAAACAAATGGATTGGACTCCATACAACGCTCTTTGCAAATACAATTGATCACGTTCATTCCTGACTAAATTCATCTGTGCTTTCCTCTGAGCTTAACTATTAGTCAAAATAAGTCATAATTTCTGTTTTTTTCACTTAAATATTTGGTATAATTCTATATAAATGAAGATTATTGACCAGGAATTCCAAAACTTAGTGTAAATCTAATGGTAGTAAGGTTGTGGTAGTGAAAACTAAAAATAAGTCTAAAAAAAAGGACAGAAATGTCAAATATTTGTCCATTTTGACCCAGGAGGACAACGCATGAGTTACAGATTACTTTTGGGGCTGTTCCCTTTATTAGATAGTGACAGAGGATAGACAGGAAAGAGGGGGAGGACCAGCACCGGAGAACCACGGGTTGGATTCACACCCGGGCCGCTGCAGGACCCAGCCTACATGGTGCGAACGCTGTTATTGGGTGAGCTAGAGGTCACCTTGGCGTGGAAACAGTTTGTAGTAAAATAAAAAATCTTTTATAAAAAGAATCCACTAAGTTTTATCACCAGAACATTTCTGGCAACTGTTGTCTGAATCCATTTGGCACAGTGACAGAGATGGTCCAACTTCAACGAACACCGCTCTGGGGCTGTAACGAATATCCTCAATTTAAATTTACATCTGAAGTCTAAAAAAAAAAGCGAGAGGGAGAGCGAGAGGGAGAGAGAGAGAGAGAGAGGATAGCTAGACAGGGTTAAGGGCGAACACAAGAGAGCGAGAGAAGCAGTCAGAGATGTTAGTATCTATGTCAACGCATTGTTTGTCTCATTACAAACAGCAACCAATTACGTGAAGTGTCTCTTTCACCGGCGTGTGACAACGTAGGATGAGTGTTTACCAGTGAGGTGTGTGTGTGCAGTTCGGATGAATTTGAACTGAAATTAACTGTGAGAAGAACTGTGACTGATATATCGCTGGACAGGACATATTATCTCCATTGTTGTCGGCTTTTGTCTGGTCCATCTCCCCCTCCACCTGTATGTCCACCAGCTGTCCCCATCAAGGTGCCACCAATCAGATAAAGGGAATATATATATGAAAGATGATGATCTAGGTGTGAGGCACAGTCAGATGAAAAGGGAAACTCTAACATGTCCCAGTGTTTCTAAAGGCTGTTAGATTATTACAACACAACACCGGTTTACGGTTCTCTCACACACAAATTCAACCTGCATCATATTTATATTTAGTATCTCGGCTCCAGGTCACCTGGATTCATTCCCGGTATACATGTTGAAAATGAATGCCCGGGTAGCTCAGCTGGGAGCCCATATTTTGAGGTTTACTCCTTGACGCAGCTGCCACAGGTTCAACCCCAACCTTTGTCATTTCCCCTCTTTCTCCCCTTTCATTTCTTCAGCCAAATAAAAGTCTAAAAATGCCCCAAAAAATAATCTTAACCCTGCCGTTGTCCTCGGGTCAAATTTGAGCCCTTTAAAAAAATGTCTCTGTCTGAAAAATGGGTTTCTTCTTAATGAAATTACCACCAAAAATGGATTGGATGACATACAACGCTCTTTGCAATTAATAATTTATGATCAAATATTATGTATAATTCTATATAAATGAGGGTTATTGACCATGACTTCCAAAAATTACTGTAAAACTAGTGGTAATGAGGGGGTGTTAGTGTAAAATAAAAATAAAAGTCTGAAAAAGGTCGAAAATGTCAAATATTTGTTAGTTTTTGACCCAGGAGGACAACACAAGGGTTAAAATATATATACATTTATTTATATATTAGAGTCAAAGAAGAACAAAGCTGACCTGCTGGATTGATTTGCGCTGGGTTCTACTTTGGATATCATAATAAATGGAGGTTCCAGTTTTGCTTTGCTCTAATCAGTGTGTTACTGGTCCCACTTAGTATTTATTCATCATTCTCGGTCTCTATTTGAGAGCTGTTCATTTTGTTCATATTTTAATGTAATACTTATGTAATAACATAATTATTACAGCAGCCTTTGCACTATTCTCCATAATTAAAATAATAATAATTATCATAATTATAGTTTACACCTGCATACTTTTGCACTCCTCATTGCACTATTGTCTCAACCTGTCTATATAGTTTCTGTTTATAGTGTGTATGTTTTTTTTTTTTTTTATGAGTTAGAACATTGTGAGCAAAACGATCCAAAGCAAAACTCACGTATGTGTCCTCATAACTGGCAAATAAAGCTGATTCTGATTCTGATGACAAAAACAAAAAAACAAATTGGCGGAATCCAAACAGATAATGTTTTGGCACCTATTGCACATTGTGCATCACCACCAGCCTCCAAACATATGAACAATGAAGAAATTAGGAGCGTTTGTGATGCAGTCGGCTCATAAAATTAAATGAGAATCAAAGTCATAAAAAAAAGAGATGTAAAAAAACTAAATGTGTCACAAATTAAATCGTGAACAGGGTGAATCGAGGTCGCAATTTTATAACGATTAATCGTGCAGGCCTATTGCAAACTTTGATTAAAATAAATAAAGTTGCACATACAGTATGTGTAAAGCCATCATGGCGAGGCCGAGCCCTGCTGCCTCCGCCAGCCACCATCCCTCATCCAGCCAATCAGAACTCTACAGCTGACTTCAACACGCTCTCTGGCTCAGTCTGGAGTCTCTCACTCACTTCCTGTTGTGGACTCAAATCAAACACTTGCTTTCCCTCTTGAATGACATGTTCTAACAAGGCGGACGCTACGCATGACATCACTGTTCAGAAAAGAGCAGGAATTCCTGACATATTTATGGCTGCCATACACTAGAAGACTAAAGTCTGATACCACCTCATATCCAGAGACAACCATCTCACATCTAATGGTAAAGACTGTCATGATATGTAAAAAAAAAGTGTGTGTGTCTGTGTGTGTCTGTGTGTGTGTCTGTGTGTGTCTTTGTGTGTGTGTGTGTGTGTGTGTGTGTGTGTGTG
>NC_048423.1:1327555-1337313 GCF_013103735.1 Etheostoma cragini | reverse complement strand
AATGTCCTATAAATGCTGACTGATCTGCATCTGTTTGTCTACAACTCTTAGAAGACGGAAACAGGGGGTGGGGGGGGGTCTAACTGCGTGTCAATCACTGCTCATGCACAGGCATGTAAAAAATCCAGAAACACATTACAAAACATAAAAAACAAGACATAAGATATGAAAGTTAAAGTCCTTTGAACAAAAACACATTAACATAAAAAATGATCAGTGTTTCCAACAGGGACGTTGTAGAGCGTCCTCTGGTGGACAGACTATGTAACGCCATCACTAACAGGGACGTTGTAGAGCGTCCTCTGGTGGACAGACTATGTAACGTCATCACTAACAGGGACGTTGTAGAGCGCCCTCTGGTGGACAGACTATGCAACGCCATCACTAACAGGGACGTTGTAGAGCGCCCTCTGGTGGACAGACTATGCAACGCCATCACTAACAGGGACGTTGTAGAGCGTCCTCTGGTGGACAGACTATGCAACGCCATCACTAACAGGGACGTTATAGAGCGTCCTCTGGTGGACAGACTATGTAACGTCATCACTAACAGGGACGTTGCAGAGCGTCCTCTGGTGGACAGACTATGCCACATATACACCAGCGCTCATTACATGGTCCGTTTTTATTTAATTAATATTCATTTATCAAAATAATTAATTTGTCATTATAAATGATTCTGTTGAATAAATATTTTTAAAAAAAATCAAGATTTTTAAATCCACCATGGTGGTATTTTCAAACCTCTTTCCTAGACAGTCCAGTATGTGTGCACCGCTGTAAATGTAAATGTGCTGTATTTATATAGCGCTTTTCCAGTCTTATCAACTGCTCAAAGCGCTTTTACATCTACAGGAAACATTCACCATTCACACACATTCATACACTGTGGCCGGGGCTGCCGTACAAGGTGCCACCTGCTCATCAGATAAACATTCACACACATTCACACTCCGATGCGCAGCACTGGGGGCAACTCGGGGTTCAGTGTCTTGCCCAGGGACACTTCGACAATGACTGCAGGGGCGGGGATCGAACCACCAACCTTCCGATTGGCAGGCAACCGCTCTACCACTGAGCCACAGCCGCCCCGCCTGTGTGAAATGGGATTTGAGGCTTTGGAGAAGACCAGAAGACATCATGTTAAAGCTGCCCTGCTCGCTCCTGAAGAGGATAAAACCTCCTTCCATGACAGGCATTCCTCACTAGCTTACATCAGCGTTACTCTCTGGGAAACTACACAAACTGTTTAGTCCCCTCAAGGTGATGTCAAGAGCTTCTTTGTCCGAGGTGACGTGATGTATGCAGCTTAAGTCAAGACATGTTTTAACTAGAGAGCCCATGGGTGCGCCTTGAACCGTGCTCCTTCAAAAACACAGGGTGCAAAGCTCTGAGGAGACTAATTTCAAGTTGAATAAGTCTCCTCAGAGCTAAATAAACGTTGAAAGTTTCAACGTGTATGTATTGCATTTTTGAGGTTCTTGACTTTAAATCAATAAAAGAAGCTAACTAAGCCTGCTTGGGGCTATGTTCACACTTGGCGTCTTTTTCACGATATATGGTTAAACCGTGTTTAAAAAAAGGTCGTGACATACTTTTTAAACGGCAGCGCAGACGATTTTTTCTGCAGCTCAGAACGTCTTTTTGAAGTTGAAAAAGTTTAACTTTTCTGAAAGAAAATGCCCTACGTCCAGCGCTTGTTGGACAGCCGACCAATGACAAGCCGAGTAGCCGGACCTGTCGTTTCCATAAAAACAAGAAAAAGGTGAGTCAGAATACCGCGAGTTATAGATATGACCGGGTGCTCACTTTCTTTTATTTAACGTGTGTAGGCCCTCTCTCTCTCTCTCTCTCTCTCTCTCTCTCTCTCTCTCTCTCTCTAGCGCGATCAACCGCTTTGTTTTCTCTAACCTTAGCACCGTTTCACATGGCGCTGTAGGATACTGTAACAGTAACTGTTGTTATGGCAACAAAAGATGCTCTCGGCTGATTTTTGGACCCACAACACTGCCAGCTTCCTCTTTTTTTATTACAAAAGAAGTGAACTTTTTCTTGTCAAAAAAGACGTGAAAAGAAGTGTGAACAACCCGACACACTGCCCCTTTTTTCACAGGAACGAGTAGAAAGTCATAGTACGCTCATACAGTTAAGAGATATAAGCCGTGACATGAACAAATGATTATTGAAGGTATAGTAAGCAGTGTTTTCCCCAGTGTTATGCAAGCCTGGTGGCCCCTGGTGGCCCGCCAGGCCGAAGTTGCCCCCCACCAGGACTAAGCCACTGGCAATTATTTTGTGTAATGTATTTTTAAGACTTTTTTTAAGCTATAGTTACAGTCGGGCGCCTCAGTTGGAAAACTTAGACGTAGTCATACTGTATTTTCAAGTCTCCACTTATATTTCAGCACTGTGTTAATGTAGGCCCCAATGAATCCGTCTTATTGCTTGTGCATGTGAATGTGCTGGCTGGGCAGTAGTTATCTGTCATTGAATTGGAGGGGGGAGGGGGGGGGGGTTGAGTTCAAATATCATCACTTACTGCACCTTTCAACCCACCCACAGCATCAACGAAGAGTCGCTTTCATCTAGTTCCAAAATCTTAAGACAAGAACTGAATCTTTACTGTTGAAACACACCATCACCATCACAGCGTCTCTCAATGTACCGTCTGGACAGATCTCTTGGTGTCTCTCTAATGGACCTGCCGGCCTCATCAATAATACACTCAAACATCTGCTTCAACAGCTTCCGACAACGAGGAGCAGCTTCTTCATGCAACTGTGTGTGTGTGTGTGTGTGTGTGTGTGTGTGTGTGTAAGTGTGTGTGTGTAAGTGTGTGTGTGTGTGTGCCACACATGTGGCCTAACTACACCCTCTTGTCTCTTTTGTAGCTCCGCAGTGGGTAACTGGTTCATCTAACAAGAGCACAACAAAGGTAACAGGATCTATAAACTCTGTGTGTGTGCGTGTGTGTGTGTGTGTGTGTGTGTGTGTGTGTGTGTGTGTATGTGTGTGTTAGTGTGTGAGACTCATGTTGCGCATCTGCAAGACTGTGCTGCTGTGTTGAGTGTGGTGAAAGACTTCAAACAACTCGTACACACACGTCCCCTGAGACCAACCTGACATTTTAGCGTCTCTCGAGCTCATTGTTTTGGTTTCACAGTCCCGCAACCTTACTTCAGTATCAGGTGACCAGCTGCCGAACATGTAAGGGAGTATTTAGCAGCTAAAGAGACTTAAAGAAGAAAGAGCTGTTGGGGGCAAAAATCACTGATAAACGCGCCGGAGGTGGGACAGAGTCGGGACGCAGTCGCTCCTCAGCCAACGGAAATTCACACATTGACTTGAATGGAAACCATTAAAGATGCTGTTATGCATCAGGTGGGATTTGGGCCCTCAGACCATCAGGGGCCCACACAGCCTCCGGTGTCAATTTAATGAATTGTGAATTTGATTTGAAATATGTGCAGACTAAAGTTCTATAATAACAAAGATGGGTCCTGCATGATTGGTTTATCTTGTGGCCCTTCCTATATCAACAAAAATATAGCTTATCTATCATTGTTATTATTTTAGTTTGCTGTCAGATGGTGCATATTCCTAAATAAGCACCTTAACAGTTTATCAGGTTTTTTTGTAATGGCATGTATACTATCACATGGGAAAAGTAGCTAGATTTACACACTGTGAATAGTTTTTTTTAAATGAGAATTATTTGTGAATCAAAAATTGAATCTTGAATTTCGATATCAAATGGAATCGTGACATTTTCTGGAAACTAGGGGTGTAGTTTCCATTTGAAACTACACCCCTACATTGACCTTTGTTTTATGCTTTCAACACTTTTTTCAATACCTTTGAATTACTTTTGAAGTTTTTCGACGATTTCAACGTTTTCAACATTTTAGTCAGTGTTTGCAAAGCACTATTTTACGTTTTCATGCATTTTGACACCTTTTAAAAAACGTTTTTTACACCTTTTTTGACACTTTTGTGGGTGTCCACGCCGCTTTCAGCCGGTGTCACATCGCTGTCTTACCCAGTTCTCGAAGTGCTTGCCGCCGTTGTGCAGGATGTCCTCGAACTGGATGATGCAGTTGGCCACGAAGTCGTCGTAGCCGATGGGAGCGTCGTGGAAGACGGACAGCTCGATCCTGCGGCCGCCGAGGACCTCCGTGGTGAACTCATCGTTCCACGCGGGGCTGTTGGTCTTCTGCTTGGTGGAGGTCTGACCCACGCGGGAGTCGTCCACATTCAGGGCGATGTACGTGTCCAGGAGGAAGGTCTGGGTCTTGGGGCCGACGGCGTGACGCAGGGACAGAGCCGTCGGTTTGAGGTCCAGAGCCTCGCGGATCTTGATCTTCAGCTGCCCGTTGAAGATCACCATGGCAGTGTAACGGTCCCTACGCTCTCTAGCCTGCTGGAACTGGGACTTGTTTACAATGCAAAGACCCCACCTTTCTCCTCCACCACTTCACCCAAATGTAGCCTATCCTGCGCTGCTGCAACGGTTTCAATAACGGCTCCGTTCAACCGGTGGTCCTCCAGGCAGATACTGGAAAATCCTTCCAGTTGAATATGACGACAAAAAGCGCAAACTGCGACGCCTTTTAAAAATGCGTTGGTCCGAATAAGCTGCAAAACTTGCCTTAAAACGTCTATAGACCATTCCACCGTTGTAATGACATCAACTGACAGGAAGTTAACAAGGGGCCATGCTGTTGCCTAGCAATGGGATTCCATCGAAAAAAGTCTAGTCGAATATGCTACAAATATCCCCCCAAAAACATCAACTGCAGCAACAGAGAAAACGACCGTAAGCCGGGGGGAGCCTTCCTCAGAAGTGCACGGAAGAAACATGAACAGCTACAGCAGAGTTAGCACCCCAAAACACGAGCAATTAATGGCCCCAGATGTGAATCGCTCTGTCATGTTTTGTTTTTTTGTTTTTTTACCTTCGAGGCATTAAAAAAAAACTCCGTTAGCTGTTAGCAGGGCACCATGGAAGCAGGAGCCTGTGGTGGAGGTGGGAGGCTCCAGATGAGTGCTGGCAGCCGCCGGAGCACGGCGGGCAGACAGCGGCTGGGCACCGCTGCAGAGGCGGAGAGGAGGGGCAGGTTCAGGCGGTAGGTAGGTAGGTAATGTAGGTAAATGCTCCTCGGTGCACGGCCTTGTTTCAGCCACTGCTGTTAATTTTAACTTCCCGTGGACATACCTCTGGCTGCCTCTCCCCCCTCCGACACGGCTCTGTCTCCGTCTCTCTCTGGTGCAGGAAATGCGAAAAACACGTCAGATTTCCCGGAGCCTGGTGTGACAGACTGGGGAGTGCGACACAAGCCAGACTAGGGAGGTGGTTAGAATCAGCAGGGCTGGGGAGAGGAGAGGGGGGCGGGGGGGGGGGAGAGACCAGTACGTGTCTGGGTGAGTAGATGAGTGGATAAAAACGCTTTAAGGTGCCCTTGAGCAAGGCTCTTCTTAATCGCCCAGGTGGAGCTGGAAAGGAGCCCATGCAGAGCTGCAGCTCCTATAGTTGTGTGTTTACAAAACTGTGGGAAATGCAGGAAAACGTGTGAAGTGCACGTTCTGCAATTAAGCAATCTGTTGCATAATAACTTAATAAATACAACTGACAGCCCCATAGAAGATGGGACCTCGTGGGATGAATGTGCGAAGCATGCGTGGAATTTCAAAGAGATATTGCAAGGTATGCACTGATGTCCAACATGTATTTCTTTAAACAGATAAAACCATTTTTAATTATCTAGGCCTAACACAACGTTTTGAAGTTTGTGATCTGAGTAGATGTTTAAAAATAGCAGCAGGGGCGTAGCCGTAATTTCCGAAGTGAGGGGGACAGATGGACAGGAGGAGGATTTTGATTAAAAGATCTTCTCACATCACAGATTCCAACTAGCCTACATTACATTTATGATTAATGGAAACGCAGACATTTCCCTTTTTCATGTTTTACTGCTAGATCTTGCATCAATAGGACCCCTGCTAACAAAACTAAAGTCTGAAAAAGGGACGTAAATGTCAATTGTTGTCCATTTTTGACACAAGGGTTAAAAAATCTGACTATAAATGTGCATTATTATATAAAAACAAATGCATCACCAGATTGGTATTTTCCATGAATCTGCTTGCCTCCAGCATGTTTTTAACACATGAGGCGGGATGTAAAGTTGAAAGTATTTAGTTACGGTTTGAGAAAATGTAAGAACGGAAGTTAAAAGGTCTCCAATCTGCGATCAACACAGTCTGATGGGGACTGCGAATGCAGTTGTGATAACTGTGAGGGTAAAACACAACTAAACCTTGTGTTTTCAGTCAGCTGAGAGGATGAATGTGATGTCACTTTATCTTTAACCCTTGTGTCGTCTTCCTGTTGACCCTGCAACCTTTTTTTTTCCTGGGTCAAAATTTAAAACTACAAATTATTTTTAACGTTTTGGTCGACCTTTTATCACTTTTGTGGCTTTTTCCTGATTTTTTTGTCACATTTTTAAAATGTTTTTTTCAATTCTTTCCTGCATTTTTTAAGCGGTTTTTTTTCCACATTTCTGAAGCTTTTTCCAGCATTTTTATTACCTTTTTCAACATTAATTTATGAATTTATTTTCAAATGCTATAAAATTGAATAAAACACCCAAATCAATGGAAGTAGTGAATTGATCATTTATTGCAGAGTGTTGTACAGAACCATCCATGTTATGGTTATTGACAATTTGTTTGAAAGAAACCACAAATTTCTGATATAGAAACCTTTTGATAATGGGTTAAATCTGACCCAAGGACAACGGGAAGGTAAAACCTGGAACACTGCTGACCCCCCCTGGTGATTGTTTGCACAGCCGAGCTCTAACAGCTGCAAGCGTTTGGTCAAGAAGGATTTCAGGTTTCCCAGAGTCGCATGAGAACAGAAGAAGGGATGATTAACAGGGGACAAGTGATGTGTTCCTTTAGGATTTGAACCCATACACTGACACTTAATTTTAACGTCACTTACACCACAATAATGTATCTTGTATCATGGCAACCGCACTTTAAAATACCTTTATTTGACGCCATTTTGCTTACTTTCAGTCTACCATATAATCATTGTCTATTGTTTGCATGTGTTTCTTGTGTGTTTACTTGT
Organism: Etheostoma cragini; assembly: GCF_013103735.1. NCBI lineage: Eukaryota > Metazoa > Chordata > Actinopteri > Perciformes > Percidae > Etheostoma > Etheostoma cragini. The sequence goes on along the minus strand of NC_048423.1, from coordinate 1,330,172 downwards.
TTGTGTGTTTTTGCTTTTTGCTGTTATTGAAGAAAATGCTGCTGCTGTAATAACGAAATTTCACCGCTGTGGGATGAATAAAGTGTAATCTAATTTAATCTAATCTAATCTAATCTAATCTAATGCAAATTCAGAAGGGAGCATCAGCTTAATGCTGATAACGAAGTCCAACTCTCTACATTATCTGCCCCCCTTTACTTGGTTGTGTGTTATGTTTCTGATTCACACAATTGAATATCTGACAGGAGTGTTTTTCTGTCAAATAGACAAATGGTTGCAGATTGGACATGAAAGACATTCAATAAATAGCCCAACATGCACATTAAGTAGCTACAGACAATAATGGACATGTTATGACATTTGATATAAAGGACTTTTTGTAAATGTTCTTGCTGCAGATATTCTATAACGTCTTCTTAAAGCGTGATTTAGGCTTCTGCGTCCAATTTACGCCGTGGCTACACACGTAGGTAGGCCACTTGAAGAAAAGGACCTACGCCGGATCCTACGCTGCAGCCAGATGTGCATCGTAGCAAAAAATGTAACTACGTGTTGGTTTGGTAGTGTTGCATTCCCCCCCCCCCCCCCCCCATTTTCCTGGTTCCTCCTTCTCCAGAAACAACAGGAAATCAAGGAGAGGGTTAACTTTTCATGCTACATATGTCACAACAGGGTCAGAAAGCCCAGGGAAGACACTTTGTTTCCCTCACTGTGTCTCTAGAGTCACTACTCGCTCCGAAGCTAATTGCTGTCACTCTCTCCCTCACTCTACCACACACACACACACACACACACACACACACACACACACGTGGAGCCTCCGCAGGAACATACCGTATATTACGCTTAAGGGGTACTTGTTTTTTTCTGATCACAGCTGTGGGATAATACCAAGCAGAACAGCTTATTGCCACAGGAGACCCATGATTTGTCAGAACAAGGAAAACACAGGAGGAACTGATCAAATTCAGTAATATTACACCTGTGCTATGCAAATCAAACAACGCTCAAACTGTAGCATGGGAATGAGGCTTTGAGGCCAATTGTAGAGTTTGAATGTTTCCTTTGAGGGAAATGAACCCTCCTCCAGGTAAAAGCAAGCATTTCAGGAACGTGGAGCCAGTAACTTAAAACACTAAAAGCTTAAAAATCTGCTGGTCATTTCCTACTATCTATTGGAAGTTTGGTGGAAGTTCAGACGGATGATTTTTATTAAAAGACACTCTCCCGTTTGTCTCTCCAAATCACAGATTCCAACTAGCCTACATTTCATTTATGATTTATGAAATAGACGTTTCAATATCCGCTCCATACTGTTTAACTGCTGCATCTTGCTTCAATAGGAGACCTGCTAACATTTAACTAGTGTATAGTGGATCCACTAAATCCCAGGACCTGAAGTTGGAGCCCAACACAGACACCATCCTCAAAAAGGCCCAGCAGAGGATGTACTTCCTGGACCAGCTCAGGAAGCTCAACCTGCCTAAGGAGCTGCTGGTCCTCTTCTACTCAGCCATCATCCAGTCTGCCCTCTGCACGTCCATCACTGTCTGGTCTGGATCTGCCACCAAAGAGGACCGGAGCAGACTACAACGGACAGTAAGGACAGCAGAAAGATCAGCGGTGCCAACCTGCCCTCCGTTCATGACTTCTACTCCTCCAGAGTCAGGATACGGGCTGGAACCATCACTGCAGACCCCTCTTACCCTGGACACAACCTGGTCCAGCTCCTCCCCTCTGGGGGGCGCTACAGAGCACTGTAAACCCTGAGTACGCCAAAACCAAAACCAACAGACTCAGGAACCGTTTCTACCCACAAGCCATCTCTCTGATGAACAGCTGACTTTACTAGACTATTAGACTTTATTATTTATTTATTTATTCTATTTTATTGACACATTTAGTCTTTATGTCGATATATATTTGTTGTTTTATTTGATTTTGATTTATTATAAATAGTTAATAGTTTCATTTCAGCAGTCACGCTGAGTAGCAGTTGATGATCAGTAACAAGTTATATCTCCTACTTATTGCTGTTTCCTCTAATTTCTAAACTGTGTTGTACTGAAAAATAATCAGTGGATGAATCCATAATAATAAAAAAATCATTAGTTAATAGTTTAACCAACTCAGACAGTAACATCCTGCTTTCAAATTAATGCATGAGTGATGATCTAATGATATATAGTGTCATAGATTTAAAACCCATTGTATTTCTATGTATCATCTTATATTATATTATATTATATTATATTATAACAGTGACGGGGATGTGTTATACTTTTAATACTTTATCTACATTTTCCTGATTAAACTAGACTATTAGACTTTATCTGAGGGAACGTTTTAACTGCAGGACTTTTACTATAACAGACTATTTTACTGTGTGGTATTAGTAGCCTAGTAGTAGCCTCCTTTTATTTAGAAGGATCTAAATACTTCCTCCAGCACTGGCTTTAAGTCTCAAATCCATTTAAATCTTCCTGGTACAAAATGCAGCTGTCGGGCTTTTCACAGATTCCAAAAAAACAAAATCACATCATCTTTAATTTCAGTGTTAGAGTTGATTGAATGAGAGTTTTCTGAACACATTTCAAACACTTGATGGGAATTGCTG
>NC_048423.1:1325217-1327450 GCF_013103735.1 Etheostoma cragini | reverse complement strand
CCCCCCCCCCCCCCCCCCCATACTGACAGAGCGTTGTCCCAGAGACAGGTCTCCTCTGGCGGATCCTGAATCCTGGAGCCGGACCAGAGGGGACCGTGCCCCTCAGCTCTGGAGCTTCTCATAATCTCTTATACGATTGTCTTTAGTTTATCCCCATTTATTATGTTTTCCTGCCATGGTGTCTTAACCATTTTTGTTTTCTTTATGTCACTCTTTTTTCATTTACTCTTTAACTTAAAATGCAATTAGATGCGTATGATGAAAAGATGAATTCACTGGGTTTAGATTATATTAGAAATTTATTGTTATGGCTCAGATTTTAGACTATTACATAATAGCTAAACAGGCTCTCACAGCCTATCGCAGCAGCAGCTCCTGACCCGGCCCAAGCTCTCTAAGAAGACGAGGAAAAACTCCCCAAAATGCTTAGGCTGGCAGAAATGGGAAGAAACCTCGGGAAAGGCCATTCGAAGAGAGATCCCCTCTCCTGGGATGGCTGGGGGTGCAACAGGATCAAAGGCCAGTTCCTGTAAGAAGTTCAATATTCAGTCCAATTAGATAAGTCGCATTAATTATGTCAAGCAGCAGTTTCACACATCCGTCTTTCTGTCAAAGAGAGAGCAGCATTAGTACTTGGATGACACTTATGTACGGCACTGGATACATTTGTGGACTTTTAGCGCGCACACGTGTATGTGTGTGTGTGTGTGTAGTGCTGGTTTATCTTAGCCATGGGTGAAGTTGGAGCTGCTCCAGGGTAAGACGCTGCTGGGGGGTTTCCGTCAAAGACATTCTCAAAAGATCCTGGCAGTCTGGAGAGGAAGAAGAAGAAGAAAGATGACGGACACAGTGATCCATCACATGTGAACTAAAATGAACAGATCTGTGCCTGCTGACATGGTTGTGTATGCTTTTTTTCTTACTTTTGGACAGCTTTTTGCTGATTCTCAGCTTGTTTCCGAGGAACTTGGTGGTCTCAAAGGGATCTCTGTGGAGCATTTCAAACAGGACCACCCCCAGCTGCCACACTGTGGTGGGGCTGGGCCTGTACATGCAATGGCTGTACCACTCGGGAGGGATGTGAGAGGCAGTACCTACAACACACGGACATAATTAAACCATGACGAGGACGAGGCGGAGGAGCAGCTTTGTCTAAATGTAAGAGTCATAGATGAGTAAGTTTGTTAAGAGCAGGAGTGGATGCTAGACTCCTTACCGTAGAAAATGCGGTAGAAGGATCCTTTCCTAGCGAAGCAGCTCAGTCCGAAGTCGATAAGGCGAAGACGAGGGACATCTGAACCGGTCTCGATCAGAATGTTTTCCACCTTGATGTCCCGGTGAAAGACGCAATGGTTCTCCAGATCCATTGCTGCCTCTATGAGCTGTGTCAGTATGATCTGAGAGACAAAAGGAGACAGATGAGGACGGTTGTATGACATGTTTTCATGGCTGTGATTTGGTGTCATGGACTAAAACTGTATTCTATAGGCACCAAAATACATGATTTTCAGTGAAGCTGGTCATAATTATTGTTTTTTTCTCTTTTTTTTGGGGCTGGGGCCTGGAGGCAGTCAAACATGGCCTGTGTTTTCTCAACACACACACACACACACACACACACACAGACACACACACACAGACACACACAGACACACACACACAGACACACACACACAATCCTCCAGTATTTTTACCTTGGCCTGTTCCTCCGGTAGGGGACCTCCGTTGTCCTCAATGTAACTGAGCAGGTCCTTGGAGGGAACTGGTCTCTCCAGCACCAGGATCAGCTCCTGGTCCAAATCATACCAGTCCAGCAGCGCCACTGGCGCTGTCATCCCCACTGATGCACCTGTTCCAGCCGCAAGTTTTAACATTATGGCAACCTCCACGGACAGCTGCTTCCCATTCTGGTCCTGAAACATCACAACAAAATGGAGGATGAGGGAGAGGAACGTTTTAAAGAATAATCTAGAATCATTCACCCATAATGCATTCAGTAAGAGAGGGCCGTGCTGAATACAGCTGATTTCACCAGCAGTAGGTGTTGCTCACTCACCACTACTTTGCAGAGGATTTTGTCCTTCGGCACATGTTTGATGGCAACCTATGAGGACAAACAGGACTTTGGTTAGCACTTCCTGACTATATATTGTCTGTGTTCAAGAATGCGTGTGTAACACTTACAGGTAAATTATCTGCTCTGCGATATCCAGCAAACACAGATCCACATCCT
>NC_048423.1:1323011-1325117 GCF_013103735.1 Etheostoma cragini | reverse complement strand
TGTTCAAGAATGCGTGTGTAACACTTACAGGTAAATTATCTGCTCTGCGATATCCAGCAAACACAGATCCACATCCTCCCTGGCCCAGCTGATCCTGCTCCATGTATTTGGCCTTAAATCTTTCTAAAAAGACAAAGGAGCACATTTTGTTTTAACACAGTTGTAAGGAACACAAATTATGTAATATTACACCTAATGTAAATCATGCTAACATAAAGCCAAACCCTACATGCATCACTATACTGACCTGTTAGGGCAGCGACGGACAAATCCGCTTTGGCCTCCTTCAGGTCCGATTTTCCCCTTTTGCTGCATGGTCCTTCCCCAGCGGCGACTGCCTTCCTCTTTACACCTCTCTTGCTCACAACATCCACAGATGTATTGCAGCTTTCTACATGAGAAAAAAAAAAACAGGGAAACAGATGCTTGTTAAAAGTCCCCGACACAGTCACTACAATAAGTAGATGACAGAACAGGCCGTCATTTGGTAACGGTAACATATTAATCTTTTATGCTCTGCTGGAGATGAGCTGTGGTTAGCCTAACTTCTTATAAAGAAACAGTAAGCCTGGTTCGTTGTAAAGTTTTTAAAAAGCCTGCCAACAGTATTTCTCACTGCGGATGGTTTTGATTTTATTTGTCCAGGTTTTGAGATATCTGTCACCCCATCCCCACTAGAATGGAGGTAGACGGCATAGAGCTTGTGATGCTCACAGCACTGAAACATTAAAGATCCTTTTAGTAACATCTATCTCCAAAAACAGGGTCCTCGTTACTCTGGATAATCCGCAAGGCTCACCAGAACAGTTTATATTGGAACTACTTTCTACCAAAGAAATAGTCCCAAACAAACTGCCCCCATTGTGTTCAGTGGATCATCTTTTCTACCCAGGGCACTATTCCCATAGACAGTAAACGAAATGGACCACCAGATCCCGTTGCCCCGGATGGAGACCAGCGAAGGCTACTAGAAGCGCTTTTCCGGTGATGGCTGAGCCTTAAAAGGCGTAGATGTGACATGAGCCCCGGAGTCATAGTGTGAGGTATAAGGTAATGGAGCCTTGTATACATTGTTGTGTTTCTTTAGAAATAAAAAATTGACAAATAGAGTCTTTAAACTCTTCAGATGTAAAGTATGTATTTGCTGCCAACGTGATGTCCAAATTAATGTCAGTCAATGAAATGGCGTAGGAGGTGCCACCTTTTGACAATTTTGCTAAAAAATCTCAGAGTCAAATATCTCAAAAATCCCAAACTATCTTCAAAGATACCACTAGAGAGAAGCAAATCTGTTTTCCTTTGTAATTCAGGTGAACCAAAATATATTTAGCTCAATGTACCAATTTCCCAGTTGATGGACATTTCTGAAAACTAAATTTGAACCCAGTCAATTGAAGAAATTAAGATAATTTACTCAAATACTGTACTTAGGTATGATTCTAAAGGTACTTGTAACTTAAAAATGTTTGAATGCAGGACTTTTACTTATGTATCACTTAAGTATTGCTACTTTGAGTTACGTTAAAGATGTGAGAACTTATTTCCTGACTGCCCTGATCCTCGTGTTCAGTAAAACGACAGAGGTGTACACTCCCAACAGTCATTTCCCATGATCAGCTCCCAGCCTACCAGTGTCCGCTGAGCAGGACGCCGTCTCCATGTCATGCTGGACAAGGTCGAGTCGTGTCCTCTTCACTCCTCTCACGTCCACATCCCCCCTAGACGTGTTTGGGTGGTCAGTTTTAGGGACCCTTATTGTTTTCTTAAGGGTCTTCTTGGCCTTTCTTTTTATTGTCCTTGTCGGTCCATCGTGTGGAGTTGCTGGCGTCCTGACATTACGCTCTTCAAATGAGAAAAACATCAATTTGTTGTGAATTATAGCCGCTAAATGTTTTAAATTGTTATTTTTTAACTATTCCACAGTACAGATCCCAGTGGGATTTGCATTGATCTCCCACTCACCTCGGACTCTCCTTAGGGCCGGAGAAACCAGAGTCTTTGCACAATCTTTCTTCATGATTAAACAAGTTTCTAACACGATAACTTCAGAGTAACGAGTGAATGTAGATCCAACCCTTCAACACTTAAGTATCTTAAGAATGAGCT
>NC_048423.1:1316812-1322911 GCF_013103735.1 Etheostoma cragini | reverse complement strand
TTCTAACACGATAACTTCAGAGTAACGAGTGAATGTAGATCCAACCCTTCAACACTTAAGTATCTTAAGAATGAGCTTCCCACTGTGTGTGTGTGTTCTAAAGTTAAAGAGAACGGAACATGATGACAAGTTCCATCAAAAGGAAAAGTCAGTGACATCACAAAGACGTGTTCTGGAATATGCAAATTAGGGTTCCAAACATGTGTGTGTGTATATTTGAATAGCCAGAGGTTTTTCAAACAATTCTCACAATACAAGCATACAATTCTGTATTTATTTGAATTTAACCAGGAAAAAACCTTGAGATTAAAAATCGCTTTTTCAAGATTGTCCTGGCCAAGACAGGCAGCACTACTGTCAAACATACACACAAAGTACACAAAAAAATTAAAGAAATAATAATGCTAAAGCAGCAAATATGTCGAAAGTCAACCACAATCATAAATACATCAAAACATCTGCAGCCAGATGTGTCCGCCTCCTTTTAGCACCAATGAGACAAGCTCATTAAATGCTTGATATCGACTCCTCCTTTCCTACCTACCTATCATATATATTTATGTCCTAATGTTGTTTGTATGAATGGTTCATATTGATCTAAAAGTCCAACACTAAGAAGGCAGAAGGATTTAGCAAACTGTTAGATGGACTCCCAGGAGACTTTGTAGAGTCATGCATCGTCCCCAGAGGATCTATGCTGACTTAGGTGATCTCCTAACTTTTAAGATAAGACTGATTTACATTGTCCCATAGGACATTTGTCACACGGCTGACAAGTTAAAATGGACATAAACAATAAAATGGACATAAGATATGCAGAGTTTCCCTTTGGGGATCAATGAAGTATTTCTGACTCTGATTCTGATGTTTCAAACACTCCTTGTGCGATGGACACAATGTGTTTTGGTGACTGCACATTAGATGTGTGTTTGCCCGGAGTGAGCCCTTGGTTGTAGCTAATGCCAACTAGCTGGCGTAGAGGTGGCTGTGCTAAAGTAGTAGTTGTCATCAATAAGATCGTAAGAAAAGAAACGAGGAAACTATCAGTTAGTTTCCACAACTAAGCCCAGGTAACCAGTTGTTTTAGCTCAGCCAAATTAAAATGTCACCTGGTTGCTGACGTAGTTGATAGATACGTGACTGGAAACATACATATTTATAACTTTGGTTGCTCAATGCGTTGAGCAGCACAGTCAGGTGTGATTTATGCAATTTTGCCACAGGATCGAAACCAGCTCGACCCAAACTTGAATGTTTGTGATGTTTTCACATCTTTTATGTTTTGTAGACGGCTGTGATGTGGTGCTTACTTAAACAAACGTTTTCACGGCAGTAGATTTGGGAAATTATTTGAAAATTGCCAGGAATATGTTTGAGATTGTGCAACGACTTTCAGGCCACAACGGCAGATGTTAGATGAACACGACCTAGGGAAACCAGTTGGTGTGGAAACCAGTAGGAGTCTAAGACCTGCAGCATCTTGTTCTCTTCCTTAACATCCAAACAAGAGAACAGATAAAGCAAATATTTGGGGAATGCGGAGCCACTAAATTAAACCCTAGTTATTATTCTAAAGTGCTTCTAATTGAGTTCAGTGGTCTCCGTCCAGCGCAACGGGATCTGTTTGTCCATTTCTTTAACTGTCTATGGGTTTGACTGGTCGTGGCGGTTTTCCAAGATGGCGCCCGCACGTAAATATGAACTCTACGGTCTTTATAATTATCTTTTAACTGTCCGTACAAGTAGTCATATAGGGACCATCATTATGCTAACATTTAGGTGTGGTGCTATTTTGATTTACCCTAGGCCATGAATGCTAATGTTTTAGGTAATCAGCGGTTTGCAACAGCTTGTTTCAAATATTAAAAAATATCTAAAATGTAATGCTAATGGTATAAACAAATTTAAGTAGCTGCATGATTCAAGCAAAACAGAAATTAAATAAATACAAGTTTTACTATTAAATACAACAAAATAATAAATGTAGCATATATATATATATATATATATATATATATATATATATATATATATATATATATATATATATATATATATATATATATATATATATATATATATATATATATATATATATATGCTACATTTATACATGTAAAATGTTGGAGCTATTATTTTGTTGTATATTCTGAAGCTTTTCATCCGACTCCGTGTCCATTAACAGTTCTTTTAGTGTGTATAAGCCAGTCTATTTTCACATCTCTATACGTGATTGTTAGTTTGATGCCAGTTTGTTTGATTTGGACTCAAATTCAAACCAACATTTACTGTACATATGACGAATAAATGAATCAGGTCCACTTGCAGGAATTGTTTCCTTATTTTTATTTTTTTATTTTACGCTTTTCTGAGCTTTTAGATTTATTTTGTGGCTTTGTCAAAGGATTGCCTTTGTGTGTCAGTATATTCTCCTAATTTTGAGTAACCGTCTGTTAATAAAGGCAGCAAGAAGATGACGAAAGCCAAAAAATGCCTTTTTTTAAAAACTTTTTCTTAGGTCAAAGGTCAACTTTCAAACAACACCATGTTTTAGTCCAATTTTTTTTTTTTAAATATAACCGTAGATATTTTACTTTCTTTGTTGCATTAGCAGCTTTCAAACAGCAGGTGCCGCCAAACATCAGTAAATGATATAATCTTTTTATAATCTTTTCCCAAGGCTCATTTCTTTCTCCTCTCTATGCCATTCACTTACTCTATACATGCACTCACTCTACGTGTGTGTGTGTGTGTGTGTGTGTGTGTGTGTGTGTGTTTGTGTGTGTATATGTGTTCTTTTTACATGATCGCACACAATATGCAGTCCCTACACGTAAGTTACACGGCCCATCTGCTCCATTAAACCCCCCCCAGCTGGCAGTGGGAGATATTAATATGAGCATGGGTAGAAAGGTGATGAGCAGAAAACCAATGGCACTGCATTTACCTGCTTTGTATCCTGCATATCCTCATAATCCTCCTTCATCCACGTCCCTCCGCTGCAATTAGTTATTCCACAATTTAATTATAAATAAGCTGTCAAAAATCAATATTAGTTTCCCCCCCCTCTTTTTTCATTTTCCTCACACTGGGTTTCTTTGTGTAAGCCAATCGATATTCCTACTTTGGCCCTCGGGGTGTGTGTGTGTGTGTGTGTGTGTGGGGGGGGGGGGGATGATCTATAATAGAATTTAACTCAAGCAGCTGGAATAACAACAAGCCAAACCAAAAATCCCACAGGCTAACAGCTAGGTTTTAATACCGCAGTTTGTCCTCTGGAGCGTTCAACTTGTAGATTCATGCACAGAGACGGACGGCAGCTTGTGTCCACCAGTTTATTCTGTGTTTTTTCTATTTTTTTTTAATACACAATCTCAACCCCCTCCCCCCAATGGTGAAACCTAAAGTTACGCCCTTGCCACCAGGCCTTTCAAACTGGAAATGTCGAAGAAGAACACAGGAGTGATGACATTTATTCACATGTATTCAGTCAGACACACCAAAGATGTATTTATGTAAATAACAGAAAAGACATTCTCGCTGCCGGTGTGTCATTATTCCGACACTTGTGACACCAAACTCTTACAAACAATTGATTTCCTACTTCATAACCCACCAGCATGAGGAAATGAAAAATGAAACAAGCATATCTCCATGTCCTTGACATTTATCTTTATACTTGCGAAGGCAAAGCAGAACCCAGATCAGTATTCCTGTCTCAAGACGTTTGATAAATAATCTCCCTAATTTAGAGGCAAGGCAGATGGTCTCGTTGCTGGCAAAAGAGCCGGGAAAATTAGGGCAAAGAAAAAGAAGTGTACTGTATGTCAGCAGCAGCAAGGTGTGGTGCAGGAGGGGTGTAGGAAGAGAAAATGCCAGCCTGCAATAAACCAGCTGTTTCCTCAAGAGGTGGCTGGCTGCCAGAATACCTGCTTTAATCTGATAACTGAGAATCTAAATCAAAGAGAGGAGTCAACACGGGTGATTTGGTGAACTTGATGTGATTCAAAAAGTTTGTGGAAAAATAGGGCTGGGCATATCTCGGTGTGGTGATATGAGACTAAGGCTGGGTACTGAATTCAACACTGTTTTAGGCACTAACCGAATCGCCCCTTAAGTTTTGGAAAAATGCCCAAAAATGCTTGACATTCAATACCCAGTTTTTCTAATCTTAACTGAAAGAGTTTTAGTTGTCTTAATGTTACCAGACCTCAACTCTTAATCTTTCGGTTAAAGAGGTGAGAGTAACAGGAGAAAGATGCCATAAAACAAGCTGTGGAGATGGAAGACTGGTGACTGGAGCCAAAAATAAGATCTCAAATCCCTTATGTATGCATTAAATAAACCTCCGACAAAAAGGTCAAACAAATTGTCCAAAAAGGGACAAAGAAATCTGAAAAAACACCTCATGGAACAACCCTACAAATATATTAAGTTCCCACAACAAAACTGCACTCGCTAGAACACAAAGTGACATTTAAACAATAAAATGAAGGATAAATAAATGTTAAAACATGTCATACAAGGAACTAAGAACCAATCAAATGAAACATTATCCAAAACAAAAGCCTGAATTTAACCCTAAAGTGGAATCGACAAAGGCTCTTTTGCTGTAGCACAAAATAGCTTTGACACAATCCGTTATGAAAATCCCCAAAATGTCTCCTGCCCGGGTGTTGTTGTTTTCAAGACTTAACTGTGAACACAGTTGTGTTGACTTTCAAAACATCAACAGTGATGTGACAGGAAATTTGGGGATTTGGAGAATTATTGGGTGACGCAACAAAGAAATGTGTCTTTGGACATAAGTATGTATACATATCTGAGCTCTTATATATAATATCTTACATCTGAGCTCTTATATATATAATATCTTATATCTGAGCTCTTATATATATAATATCTTATATCTGAGCTCTTATATATATAAGAGCTCAGATATGTGACGGTTTCAATCAACATCAGAAGTTGAAACCTCGTGAATCGGCATCACACTGCGGCAGAGAAACGTCTTGCCTGAGACGAGTCTGTCTTTTGGTTTGTGGATTGCCGTCTTTGTGGCTCGCTGGATGTCTTTGTGCGCCCTCGGGGGAACACAGATGCAAATCTCGGCTTTGTTTTTCCAAAGGCACCGCTTGGCTCGGAAGAACATCCGAGTCTTTCAAGCCTTCTGAGTGAGATAAAGTTATAAATCAGGGAGACAGTTTGGGGAATTAGGCCTCTGCTGTGTCAGTCTGGTTTGAGTGTGCTGTCCCTGTCATATCTGTCCCTGAATCAGCTGGCTTGCATCCAGGCAACCAGCGATAGAGAGGTTTGTTTTGGATGGAATCACTGTGTTTCCCAACTTAAGTAATTGTTCTCTGTGATCAAGAGCCGTGCTTCCATCCACACCTTTTTCACATTTCTTTGCAAATTAAGTAATATCTAATGAAAATGCCCCATGGAAAAAGTAAAACACAATTGAATTCTTATGAGTATCGACACAAAGTTCATGTGTACATTCCATCTCATTGGATGTTCATTGGAAGTGGTAAACTGCTTATGCGATAAACCCTGATGGAAACGTTATTTGCCAGATGAGCTGGCCCAAATATCCAAAAACATTTACTGAAAACTGTCGCAAATTTGCTGCCAGAGTGAATAGTTTGATGTGAAATATTCACATGTGCTTATTCGTCACGCCCCTGGTGTGTAACTGCCTTTAGAAATGCCATAACATGCATGTGCATCATCATGGCGACGTTTTGAAAGTGCCGTTGTTGTCTTGTTGTAGCTTGATATCAGTTGGCACATGAGCACTATTACATTATTACCTGTGTAATATGAGTAATATGAGTCATTTGTAGGAAAACGGCGCAACCCATTTTGGTTAGCAAAACTTTGTAAGCTAATCTTTGATTGATTGTAGTGCGATTCATGGCAAAAATAAATGGAAACACCTAAAATGTCTCAAATCGATTCCATTTACCAATCTGACCACAAAACAGCGTCCCACCATCCATCCACCCACCCACCATCCAACCATCCACGATCCATCCACCCACCTACCATCCATCCACCATCAATCCCACCATCCATCCACGATCCATCCACCCACCT
>NC_048423.1:1293773-1316712 GCF_013103735.1 Etheostoma cragini | reverse complement strand
AGAGGAGGTCACTGGACTGTTATCTATCATGGATAACCCAGACCACCCTCTCCCCCCCCCACTGGTCCAACAGAGGAGCAGCTTCTCTAAGAGGCTCCTACAGCTTCGATGCCGCACGGTCCGCTACAGAAAATCATTCATACCACAAGCAATAACACTTTTTAACATGTCGTCTCTGGGTGGTTGATGAGTCTTTGGACACCACACTACTGCACTAATGAAACCTGCACATTTGGTTTATTTACATACACGAAGCATACATTTTTACATTTTAGCACATTTTAGCATATTATTTAAGCAGTTGCACATTTTTGTTCCCCCATCCTGTACATATTCACACATATTTGTCTTTTTACTTTATTCGTATTATTATTTCATGTATATTGTATTTATGTATATTTTTCCTAGTATATTTATATTTTGTGCTTTGTGACTGATTTTGCTGCTGTAACACAGGAATTTCCCATTTTCCTTGGGATCAATAAACATCTATCTATCTATCTATCTATCTATCTTATTTCTTCTTCTATTGTGAGTCTTGAACATCTGGTAAATGCATCAAGTGTGACCTGCCCATACTCTAGGGAACCGTACTGAGACAGTGTGCCGCAGACGAATGTCACACTGGCTTTGTCTCTGCACAGTGTCAGTGCGTGCCTTCCGCACGCTCCTGCCGTTTAAATGGCACTGCCCCTTTAACCGCGTGGCCGTACTGCTCATGCTCGGGGCTTTGTGCAGGAGTCGCCCCCCCCCCCCCAGTCACAAATCAGCTGTGGACCGGACAGCGGTAGCAGGCAGCACAGAGAGACAGAGAGAGAAAGAGAAGCGGTGCTCCGGCAGAGCTGCTGCGACTGTCGCATCCTGAGATACGAGAGCAGAGAGGGGAGGTCTTTGTCTGGGAGCACAGCCAGCAGGAGAGCACATCACTCGGAGCTCCGTTGGTTCATTTCATTTCATCTCCAGGGGGATTACAGTCTTTGAGGCGGAGGCAGCAACCATCCGGTCAGGGTGTTTACATCGGAACCTTGCCCACACAGTGGAAGTTGTCTGGAGGACCTGTGGGGGACGCGCCGCCGAGCGCGCAACAGCGCTTCCCCTGTTGGTGGGGCTCAGAAACGGATGGGTCCGATTGGAATTGCGTTTACATTCATTTTTTTAAGGTCGCAACTGCATGTTTTCGCAAAAGTTTTTTTTTAAATATATCTTCTGCCCCTCAGCATGTTCGGATAGCGCGTAATTGTTGTTTTCCTGGGCCTTTTACCCACTGGCGTCCCAGGTAGGGTACTTTATATATCCAGGCTACACCACCGCTGATGACAACACATTACCACACAGAGTGAAAGGTGACAGCTCGTGTTCTGGTCCCGGGCTGCAGCCTCTTTAAAACAGACAAACAAAAACAGAGAAAGACACTTGGCGTCCACCATGGATGATGCTGGAGGAATACATCTATGCACCTGGAAAAAGGCTTCCAAAAGCAGCGCGCGGCGGGACGTCCTGACAACATACCTTGGGGTTTTTGTCATGCTTCATCTCGTGCTTCACACCGAAGCTTCCTCGGTGTCCAAGTCTTGTGATAAAAACTGTTTTTCAGGGAAGTGCATCAACGGGACGTGCGTGTGTGACCACGGCTGGGTCGGGGATCAGTGCCAGCACTGCCAGGGGAGATTCAAGTAAGTTGGTAAATGGAGTGACATCTGCCACGTGCCTATAGGAGCAGTGGTGGAAGAAGGATCCAGATCCTTGTTGGGACTGATGTTCTTTTTAACCACCCAACATAACATGATTGATTCCACACAACGCTTTTTGGCAACTACAAATCTCTACTTTCACTAATTTTGGTGTTTTATTTCATTTTATAGCATTTGAAAAGAAATTGAAGTGTTTTTGAAATAGTATATAATTCATAATTTCTGCTTTTCTAAATCAAACAATAGATATAATTTCCAATAAATAAGTTTTATTGAACATAAATTCCAAAAATAACTGTAAAACTAAAGTTATTAAGTTAGTGTTAGTAGTGTTAAACATCACAAAAGTGACAAACATTGAAAAAAAGCATCACACGTGTTGAAAAAAGGGACAAAAACGTAAGAAAAAGTTAAAAACATCGATAAAAGCATCAACAAAAGTATTAATTTTCAATTTTGACATATACAACACATGGCTTCAATCAGTAAAATTACTAATACCACACTGTAAAAATACTCTGTTACAAGTAAATGTTCTTCAATGAAAATGTTAAGTATCGTCAGGAAAATGTACTTAAAGTATTAAAAATACTCAATGCAGAAAAAAAGTAGATGATTTATCTGTGTCTTGGTTTCAGTTAACCCTTAGGTTAACCCTTAGGTTGTCCCTTTTTTAGTTTTCCCTAACACCACCTTTCTACCACTAGTTTTACACCACGTTTTGGAATTCATGGTCAATAACTCTCATTTATACCTGATATTTGAGTTAAAAAAGCAGAAATTATTAATTCATTTGACTAATAGTTAAGATCAGAGGACCGTACAGATGGGTTTAGTCAGGAATGAAAGTGATAAATTGTATTTGCAAAGAGCGTTGTATGATATCCAATCCATTTCGGTGTTAATTTGGTTAAAAGTAAACCCATATTTTAGATGTAGGCATTTTTCAAAGAGGTCAAATTTGACCCGAGGACAACAGGAGGGTCCAGTGAAGTCCTGGTGGATGTTACCTGGCTCTAGGGCTGCAAGGACCAATCATTCTTAACGTTGACTTATCTTTGATTGTTTGCTCTGTTTGGTTGTTTGGTTGTTTGCTCTATCAAATGTCAAAAAACGGTGAAAAATGTGTTGTCCCAAGATGTTGTCCTCAAATGTCTTGTTTTGTCCACAACTCAAAGATATTCAGTTTGCTGTCACAGAGGAGGGAAGAAACTAGAACATATTCACATTTAACAAGCTGCAATCAGAGAATTTGTATTTATTTTTTCATAAAAAATGACTCAAACTGATTACCAAAATAGTTGTCGGTGATTTTAATAGTTAACAAAGTAATCAAATAATCTTAGCAGCTGTCTGCTGTTACCAGAATGGATGAGAGGTAATTAATGCCACAACAAAAACAAAGATCAAGCCTCTTGATGTTGAATAGTGACTTTAACTGGCAGATTTTTTTTATTAGAAACAGCTTCCAGTCTGCACTACAAATGAGTCCTTGTGCATGAGCGCATGAGAGGTTTAACTGGTTCAATTCAATGAGTGCAAAACACTTTTCTAAATATGAAAACGTGTAATTATAAGGCCCACAATGCCATTACTGTCTGCTGCTCTGAGTGACTACCACTCTCACTGTCACTCCAGAGTACTCCACACAGGCCTCAACAGCCTGCTGGTGCTGCTGTCCAACAGTTACTTTTTTTTAAAATATATCAGGATTCAGAAAATGCATGACTGAAAGAGCTTGCTCTGATGTTTCCTGAGACGTACAGTAACCCCTATATTCCACTGGGCGCGTCTGCGATGCGCGTGACAATCGCAGACATCCAAGTCAATGCTTGAGGATCCTCCAGCCGCGTCACGACGAGTCCCAGAGGCGTGCGTGAAGCGGCTCTCCGCTCTGCTAAAGATAAAAGTGCAAGCTCTATTGTCACGCGAGCCACGCGGCGTTCACACAGCCGGGCAGGAAGTGAATCAACGAGATTTACCAAAACACCTCCACATTGTTTATGGCTCCTCTAGAACACCACGGATGACAAGAAATTCATCTTGAAGGTGGAAAAACACAATGGACATCACGCATCCTTAACACCAGAAAAGAGATGGAAATTCAAAGGAAACTCAAGGATTTAGCTGCTGAAATTTCAGTGTCTACTTTGCACGTGACAGACAGTCTCTCCTGTGATGGGGATGCTTTTTTAATTTTGTTAAAATATTTATTTATTTTTTATTTTTGGTGTTGTTGTTTTTGTTAAACAATCAGCATGGATGGGCTTGAAAATGAGGAAGCACTTTTCATCACTTTATTTCTATTTCCCAGATAGAGCTGCCTCACAATGATCCCTCTGTGGCATTGTAGTGGCCTGAATGTGCCATACTACTTTTTCTTTGGGAAACATTAGCGTTGCTTATAGTATAGGGCTTTGGGGGACAGGATTGCAATGATCTTCCTTTTGTGCAGCCCACTGCACATCTGTATGTGCAGCGGTCACGCCACATCAGAGCTAGCAAAACTACGTTTTTAAGATTTCTAAATAGCGTTCAAGTCAATAAACAAGATTTAAAAAATTATTCTCAATCATTATTATTCTCTGAAAAAATCTGATATATCTGACATTAATCTCGTGATACTGCAAGAACCCAACTGTCATGCAAGGCAACATTAAGATGGCATCCTCCACATAGCTATACCTTATCTGGCATAGTAATTGATCTGGTTTGCTGTTCAAGGTGTCCTGTCCACATTTTTACACTCCAGTGTATATGTCTCTCTCTATATCTACAGCATATAGTGTCAGTTTTTAAGGGTAGTGGCCTATGGGGGAGGATTTTTGTAGCATTGCCATATGGTTGGCCACTGGAAACCATTGGTAGTGAGGTTGACTCTCCTGCACCGTATGTGGCTCTGTTGATGCGTAGATATTTGGCGTATGGTGTGCTAAACATATATCTATTGGGAAATGATTGAAAAAGAATTGGAAACACTGAAAGCATGTAATCTGTTCTTTCTATTTATTCCATGAAAACATGCCTTGGTACTAAGCTCGATTTATTATAAATCATCCAGTAATCCATCTGAAAAACAAAAACTGGAGGTTGTTTTGGTAGATTGTGAACTAGATGAATCTCCCCGTCAACAAGCAATATAGTAGAAACACTGGCGTCCAAATACATGTGTTATCTAAAGGAGTGTGGCTACATCAGCTGCATGGCACTGAGGACAGACTGGAGAGCAGTGGAGCAGAGAATAAGTCTTGAAAATACTCTACTACAGCCTCAGTGGACAGTGGGTTGCACTTGGGATGGTCACACACATACACACACGCACACACACACACACACACACACACACACCCACACACACAAATTCCTTTGTGTTTCATATCCACACAGACAGATCCAATAAAGGAGAAATAGGGAGTAGGTTCTGATTGTCAATTCATCAAACGTGTTGGTACTCTGTAGAGTTTTATTGGTCCGCAGTCTCACCCACCCCTGTTTTCCGATGGCGTCTGGCTGTCTTATCCAAACTGGATAAAGTCGTGCTTGTTAGTGTGCCACAAGTCACACTAACACACACACAAACAACCACCCGGAATCCAGTCTGAACCAGATATGAGATCCGTTATACTGAACCAGACCGTGAATGTGCCGGGATGAGGCTGAAAATCTGAGTAGTGCTGCAGAGCTTTGGATAACTCTCTGTAGTTTCCGACCTGTTGACACTCCAAAAGCTGTCAGCGTCTGATGCGACAAAAAAGGCGCCCTTAGGCAAGTGTGTAGAACGTCCCGGGGAGAGCAGGATCTAGACGGGGTTTAGCGAGTAGTATCTAAGGGGGAGATTACGCGTAGGGAGGTGAGTAGGGGGGGAGACCCCGGAGAGCGGGGTTTGTGTCGTGCGTGTGTGTTTAACTGTCCCGTTAAAAAACAAAAGGGACGCCAAAAGTTCAGAACGAGCGCGTGTTATATGACGATAAATTACTCCTTGATGATTTCACAAATTTCATGACAGTTACATCTGTCGTAAACTCTTTAAATCTGACCATATCTGCACTCGACTCACATCGGAGAGTGATGTGCACTAGAAAGTAGATCCCGTGTTTAGTTGTTACAATGTTTTGTGAATTATCACACATTCATGAGTCTTTTTCCGTCGCTGTCGACTGTAGTGAAACTCTCAGGTAGAAGCTTTTACTCAGACTAAATGGGTTACCTGGTTATCCTTATTTAACCTCACGGCGGAGCGGAGGCTGGGAAACACTCACGGACCGATGCGGCGGTGCTTCTGGCACTTTTAACATCAAACTGTGTAATGCTGCACATCAAAGTAAGTCTATTTGGCCAAGGTTTTCCCGTATGCAGAGCTGCATTAATCTCCCTTTGTTTCTTGCATGGTAAGTGCAGGCGAGCAGAAACACTGGAGGCCAGGGTGAAATGATCGTGCACTGATCAAACCGTTTAAGTCATTATCTCACAACAGAGATGCAGCAGAGGGTTCTGGGAAAAAAAGATGTTGATGAGCTAATTGAAAGAAGATAGGAGAATAAAATGAGAATCTGTCTCTGAACTGTCTCGTTGCTGACTCGTTGTTAAGCCATCGCTCAATGTGTAGAGGCCACATCGGAGGTTTTTGCCTCTCAGACAGGCAGCCGGGGCCAGAGTGAGCTGCATTTATCACACTGGAGCCGGATAAATGGACTGAGGCGACCTAGAGTTCAGACTCTAACACTCAACACAAGATGGGATTTCAAAAATGTCATTAGGAAGAGTTCCTGGCATGCAAATAATGCAAAAAAAAACATTATTACAATTTTATTTCCAAAATGGGATTATAGTTTTGAATTAAACCCCTAAACTACATGTCTGACTTAATCTGGACACTAATACTGAGAGCGCAGTTTAGATGTGATGGTGCCACAAAAATCCTATTACATGACGTTGGAGCCCACTATGGTTCCCCTTCAGACCTCCATCACTTTGTGTGTGACAGCAGTTATGGGTGTCATGAGGCCTTTCCCCTGTTGGCTCAGGAATTTGAACCCGCAACCTTCTAGTAAACATTTACTGGAGCGTAATGGGAATTAAGAACTTTACTCTTCAGGGATTTAAGGTTCCAGAGGATTTTATTGAACAAATGGGAATCCAGCATTGAATCTGAACATTAAACAAACACAGTGGATTACCTAGATGTATTTGAGTTAAATAAAACAAAGGTAATACAAACTTAAACTTAAGAAAAAAAAAAAAACATATTTTTGTTCTGTACGTTCAGTATTGCGAAGTAATTCACCAAATAGGAACTGGATCCAAAATTGTTCATGACAATAACTTTCGATATGTTCTTAATTTCATGTAAGCACAGGGCTTTTGTGTAACTCCCTCCCCAGCCTGCGTGAGGCCGGGGAAACCTCCGTGGTTGAGTGCTGGGAGCGCGGTAGTGTAGCCGTCTTAGAGGTATGGCTTCTTCAACCCTCATGTTGCTCAGGTTGCTCATGTCCTCAACGCTCTTTGGCAAGTACAAATCTCTACTTTCATTCATTTGGGGTAATTTCTGCTTTTGTAACTCAAACATTAGGTATAATTTCCCGTAAATTAGGTTTATTGACCATAATGTCCAAAAATAAGTGTTAAACTAAAGTAAATAAGTTAGTGTTACGTACAACAAACAGTGAAAAAAAGCATCAAAAGTGTTGAAAATAGGGACAATAAGGTGAGAAAAAGCTCAAAACATCGATAAAAAGTCTCAACAAAAGTGTTAATTTTCAATTTTGACGAGAAGACAACTCAAGTGTTAAAGGAGCAGCCCTGGGCCTGTTTGAGGGATTGATGAAAGCGCCCCCCCCCCCTACCCCCCACACACATATACACACACACACACACTATACTTTCAGAAAAACATGTATCCTACACATGCGCTGAGGTGTCACCAAACACTGATCTTGAAACTGGGCTGGTTGTTTAGATCGTCTCAGCTGCCGGGTTGAAGATGTGTGAAGCATCCATGCTTTGCCAAAAAAATACACTCAATACATTTGATCAAATTCCTTCTTTACTACATATATTCTATGAGTATGGACGTGGATGAAAACTGCAACTTGACTGGTTTGCGGAGGCATATAACTGCAAGGCGGTAGTTGCACTTTGCTTTGCTTTGATGGTCACACTTACCAACTTTATTCTTAATATTTCCTTTAACTTATAGTAAAGTCGTTTGGCTCATTACATTTTGTAGGAGTTTTAGCACGGCAACATGCTATTGTGCCATTTGTGTGTGAATCATTTCTTTTCTTTTTAAGCAGTTTTATTTAGTCGTATTTAACCTTCTTGAATGCCCCACATGTGAATGAAGGAGACATTTGTTAATTCCTGATTGACATGCCAACATGTTGAACCTGGAGACTGATGGTAGTTTCTGAGGAACATAAACTGTGATGAGAAAGCATTTGAACTTCGGAGAAGATGTAGGCATTGACACCGCCAGGACCTTATGAAAAGAAAAGAAAGAATATCTCAAAACACTCAATTTGTTAATATCAACCCATGCCTGTAGATTAGCAGCCTGTTTACACCTACATGGTTATTTTGACAAACTGAGACATTTCCCTTTGTTTACATGCAAACCGACAATTCAATTCTGAAAATGAGTCTTTCTAAAAACCCTTCACCAGAGTAGAGATTTAGGAAATCTTAGTTTGCACGTTTGAACATAAACTGAGACAAACGGAGGTTCAGGAAGCCGAGGAAGTGAGTCGTTTCTGTTTTGGGGATTCTGATTGGCTAACGTGGGCGTGAGCTTCTCGTTACACTGCCACCTACAGGTTTGGCATGCTCTTGGTGAATTTGACAGCATATACACAGGTATGTGTAAATGAACACTTTTCTGAAAACTGACAGCTTTGCACAATGTTATTTTTGAAAACTGAGAGGTTGAAATAGCCGCCAACGAAACATAGTCTAGGAAAAGGAAGTCATTCAAGGACAAAGAACCACCAGAGTGTTGTAGTGAGAGACAGGATGAGTGGAGACAGAGAGTGCTTTTCTGACATCAGAGTCATCATCTGCAGACACAGGCTTTAACCCGTGTGTGTGTGCGTGTGTGTGTGCGTGCGTGCGTGCATGCATGAGAGATTAAACCTCAGGCAGTCTGCAGAGATGATGACAGCATGTGAACTGAAGTTGCCACCACACTGCTGAGTTATAGGGTGTGTTTATGTTCATTGTGTGTGTGTGTGTGTGTCTTTATGTATGTGTGTTTCGTTTGTTGTGTAGATATGTGGTTTGTCAGAGAGCATGTGAGCATTTGCGAGGGAGGAGCATCGGACGGCCATCTGTCCAGTGTGTGTTAATCCCGCTATGATGAGAGCGAAAACAAGGGCAACACACACACACACACACACACACACACACACACAGGATTGCCTGTATTGCATGAATCATAACCCCCTGTGTTTTTCTCTGAGGCTGTAGCGCTTTCAGAGCGATGAGCTGTGTGAATCTCAAACTATTCATACACAAGTAAGATATCGAGTTGAGTTCGTAGTGCCTTCCAACTGCAGTATGTGTGGATTTTGTGTATGTGAGAAAAGTCCGGATGGATTCTAGATTAGCCAGAATTTCTGAGTTGGCAGCATGATTTTACTGGACATGTCCTCAGAGTGTCCAACGGCGGGGCCTATGCACATTTCCATTATGTCTCACAGTGGACATTTGTAGTTCACTGAGAAGGTAAAACGTTTTGTTCATTCTGAATTCAGTTGAACTTTGAAGCCCTTCATTCTGCATGTTTTTCTCGCTCTCAAAACCTGCGTATGTAAGCCTAAAAGTAGATATCGTAGTACGAGATCAAATCTCCTAATTAATAATCTCCTAAACCTTAAAATAAACTGGCCAATGCTGGTATTTTTTAAATTTTTACCTTAGCTTTTTAGGTCTTCTTTACAAAAGCAAGAAGGGACAGGAAATAGTGTGGGTGGGGTTGTGCACCTAATTGCAGAAGCTAGCGCGGCTAGCAGGTTAATGACAGCAGTCCACAAAGCTATAAATATGATAGTGTTTTATCGAACATTTTGCCGTCATTATGATTGTTTTGCTATGCAGTTATAAAATCCAACCTGGGAATATAAGTCAAAAATGGTTACTACAACTCATCAAGCTTTACTGTCTAAGTAGAACATTTTCTAAAATGTATGAAACACATTTAACCGCTTGATTTAACCCTTTGGTTTATAAAAGTGTGGCGAAATACAGTACATCACCAGTTGTTCCAGGCAGTCAATATGTAACAGGAACATGCCGACTTATTGAAACTTTAGCTTATTCAGCATGTCCCTCAGAGTTAGATGAGTCCATTGCTACCGTCTGATCTCTGTGCATAACGTAACTCTGTCTGACGCACCCACCACTAGCCTAGCTTAGCACAGGTACTGGAGGTTACTGGCTCCAACTAGCCTACAGCTCCCAGTAAATGTCAAAATAACGCCAACATGTTCTTATTTAGGTTGTGATTTGTCTCAGGGTGAACAAATAACCAGGCCACATGAGACACAGCCATCTTCTAACTGGATACTGGGAACTATATTCTCAGCAGGCAAAGCACTGCTACTACGATTATTAGGAAAATGTTGACATTATTATGTCACTTTTAGCTAGCTAGGCTAACGGTGGGTGCATCAGACAAAGTTACAACACAAATAGAGATGAGGAAGATATAGATTTTATCCAACTCTGTGGAATACAGGGAAAAAGCTAAATTCTCAAAGAGTCCTTGTGTTCCTTTAAACCCACAACTAGCCGGCGCATTAAATCTGTCTCCTAATGATGATGTCACAACCTCTCCGCCATACCCCACACTTGGATCAATATGGTCATTTGGCCGCGTGCCGACAGTCTGAACGACCCGTCAGACACACACTCTCCATTTACCGCCTTTATCAGTTCAGGGACCAGATTAGTGTTTGTGGAGAAGTTGTGGTGAAGTGTCCCTCCATGACTGAATCATTAGACGTGTGTTGACATACAGTGTCTTCCATTAGAGTATAACAAAGGACAGAGTTGGCTCATTAGCCATAGTCCCTGTGTGTGTCTGTGTGTGTGTGTGTGTGTGTGTGTGTGTGTGTGTCAGTATGGTCTATATCTTTGACGTTCAACTTCAGGGATTGCTCCAGTGCTGCAGAAAATTCCGCCACATGCATGTGTTTCCGTTTCCTTACGCCTTCTGTGTGTTGGAATTCTAAATTCGGTGATTTCTGAGGACTCTGGTTACCTGGTCCTCAGATCTCTGCAGGGTAAATCCAGACAGCTAGCTAGACTATCTGTCCAATCTGAGGACTATGGTTACCTGGTCCTCAGATCTCTGCAGGGTAAATCCAGACAGCTAGCTAGACTATCTGTCCAATCTGAGGACTATGGTTACCTGGTCCTCAGATCTCTGCAGGGTAAATCCAGACAGCTAGCTAGACTATCTGTCCAATCTGAGGACTATGGTTACCTGGTCCTCAGATCTCTGCAGGGTAAATCCAGACAGCTAGCTAGACTATCTGTCCAATCTTCGAGTTTCTATCGACTATTTTGCAGCGGCTTGGCACAAAGTTTAGCACCGCCCATAATGATTGTGATTGGTTTAAAGAAATGCCAATAA
This sequence comes from Etheostoma cragini, assembly GCF_013103735.1. Taxonomy (NCBI): domain Eukaryota; kingdom Metazoa; phylum Chordata; class Actinopteri; order Perciformes; family Percidae; genus Etheostoma; species Etheostoma cragini. Next base: position 1,305,390 of record NC_048423.1, on the reverse strand, counting down.
ACCAGAGCATGTTTTCCTCCCATCCCAGAATGCAATTTGGAGTAACCAGACCCTCCTTCAGCGTGCTTTGAAGGAGGGTCTGGCAGAGACTAGTGTCAGTATTACTTTAGACCAGAGCACTTTTTTATCTAAAACATTATATAATACAACACAAAATGAATGAAACCCATCCCTCCAGTCTGTCTCTAGGGCATTTCATTGTTATTATCATGCTTTAAGGCCATCAAACTCGGTACACTCTTCAGTTTTTAGATATATTTTGGTTTGGACCTGTGTTTCCTCAGGTTAGGCGTGTTGCCTTGGCCAGCTTTGCAATTTACATTACACATCATCATCATCATCATCGTCATCATCATCGTCATCATCACAACAGAAGAGTGTGTTATTTGAGACAGATTAAGAAAATGACATGCATTACTGCTCTTTATAACGGTGTTAACGGTGTAAAGTGGAGCATCGTACTGCTGCAGTGTTTTGGTCTCTTTCTGTTATTGTTGCTCGTGTTTTGGTCTAATTATCATCTGTCTCCCTTTTAAAAAAATGAACAAATGTGAATACACTGCAAACCTGCTAACAATTGGGAACTACTGTAGCTGCACACCTGCCACTGTCACCCTAGACCTCTTTACAACAAAAGCCAAACAAAGGCTTCTCTGACAAAAGGCTTTTATTGTGACAAGCAAACACAGACAGTAATGAGTTCGCGTTATAGTACTCATATTATGCTTTTGGGCTTTTCCTTTTCCTTTATTGTTTAATATATCTTTTTTGTGCACGTTCTAGATTTACAACATGAAAAAGTAGCCCCCAAACTCTGCTTCTGACTGGCTAGCAGTCCTTACCTAAGTACTGTCAGGGCACCCCCTCATACTCTGCTTCTGACTGGCTAGTAGTCCTTACCTAGGTACTGTTAGGGCCCTCATACTCTGCTTCTGACTGGCTAGTAGTCCTTACCTAAGTACTGTCAGGGCCCTCATACTCTGCTTCTGACTGGCTAGTAGTCCTTACCTAGGTACTGTCAGGACATGCCCTCATACTCTGCTTCTGACTGGCTAGTAGTCCTTACCTAGGTACTGTCAGGGGCTCATACTCTGCTTCTGACTGGCTAGTAGTCCTTACCTAGGTACTGCGCATGTGCAACACCCAACAAAGATGGAACAGAAGTGAGATGCCTCACTCTGTAGCTGAAACAGAGAGTTTAACAGAAAGGGTGAAAAAGGGGCTGCAGCAATGTGCAGTACATACAAAAAATGTTTGTTTTTTAATTAAACCATGTAAACCTTCTGGTAAAACCTTTAAATGATTGAACCAGAAATTAAGCATAGTATTGGCAGGTTTTGTGTGTGTTTCTGTCCATTCTTGTGTGTGAGTCAGTTCCGCAGCAGCAACCATAGAAAGAACCGGGCAGCTTTACTGTATTATTCTTGTCCGTGTGTGTGTGTGTGTGTGTGTGTGTGTGTTTGTCGATGATTTCTGCCGAGACTGGTGTTATTTTTACTGGCAGGGAGCATCGTTTTGATTCAGACCTTCCTCTATGATTCTTTCACTCTTCCTCTTCTTATCTCTTCATCTGTTTGCACTTCATGTCTGTCCAACTGTCCCAACAGATGTGCACGCACTCACACACACACACACACACTCGCTTCTTCTGCATTCTACCCAGAAAAATATGTGTTCTTTGTTTGCTTCCAAACTGTGTTTTCTCGCAAATGATTTCATCACTAGAGCATGTGTTGGCACAGCTTCCCTGTGTGTATTTCTGTGTTTTGTTGTTTTCTTTGTGTGTGTGTGTGTGGGTGTGTGTGTGTGTGTGTGTGTGTATCTACACGTGGTGGGTGGGTGTGTTTACAGCAGGGCTGGATTATTTGTGTTCATGTCTGGTTCTTTGCCCATGTTCTCTTGTAACTCAGTCCTCTTTGATTTTGTTTTTCCTTTTTTTGGCCTCTGACGGGATGTCAGACTCGCAGAGAGTGTGTGTGTGTGTGTGTGTGTGTGTGTGTGTGTGTGTGTGTGAGAGAGAGAGATAAGTATTATCTGAGGAGAATGTGAATACACACAGTTGGCCTGAGGGTGCGCAGTCATTCTGTCGTGTCCTATCCCTTTGTGCCAGGTGGCGTGGTCAGAGCATACTGTCCGTTACAGCTGTGCTCACAATCACCTCGGGCAGTTCTTCTGCATGGCAGACTTTTTCCACTCGCTTTTTTTCCACAAACCACAATACATCAACACTTTCTTTTTGAATAAAACCCCCATAACAACTACAACAACTACAAAAATTGTTGTGTACACATTTTCAGATCAAATCTGTGTGTCTCGTCTCTGTCAGCCAGATGACACATTTTGTCTTTTTTTTATGAAACTTGAAGTAAATCTTGTCACAAGTGTGATTTCCTGTTGGTGTTTCCTGTTTTATTTTGTTGTCTCTGTTTCCTCCCTTGTCTTGTTTTACTTCCTGCGTTGTGTATTAGCTCCTGTCCTGTCCCTATGTGTTTCACCTGTTCCTAGCCCCTGTGTCACCTGTCCCTTGTTTGACCTCGTTACCCTGTGTATTAATGCTGCGTTCCAGACACAACTTTTATCCCGTAAGTTACAACTTCAAGTCACGGCTCACAACTTGCTAGCGCTCCAGGCAAATCCACGACAAACCCTTCTTGCTAGCGTTAGCTAGCGGGAACCTAACGTTGACGTTAGCTAGCGCTAACTGGTACCAGCGATTTCTAGACCGCAACATATTTTGGGCTTCATTAAATAAACCTAACCTGTAGTAGTACACAATCATACGTATATTGTCTTGATTACAATGTGAAGAATAACTTTACGTTGCCTATTTATATGTCCAGTTCTTTCTATTTCTCTCCGTTAATCACCGGCGTCTGTCAACAGAGGATCCCATGTGTGTGTGTGGTCAAAAACTAACTGGGAGTACAACAATCTGGTACGAGGTCATAGATAGTAAGTTACGGGTTAGACCGCCGTTCCAGGGTAGAAGGTTGTTAAAACACAAGTTACGGGTTGCTTGGAACGCAGCAGTAGTCTCTTTATTTCTTTGTCCCTGTTGGATCATTGTCGGTGTCGGTTTCGGTGTCGGTGTGTGGTATTGTCTTCTTGCGTCTCTCCACCTGTTAGTTTGTTTCCTGGTATTTACAGTAGCTTGCATAAGTTTACACACCCATGCTAAAGGTGACTAAAGAGGCAGGCAGATCTTTATTTTTAAAAGACAGTTATTTCATCAATCAGGATACTATGCATCCTAACCAAGTTCCCATTGCCTTTGCAATTAAAATCCCCCCCCCCCTTCACTGCTACCCTACCCTTCACCATACATAGGGAGTGGCATGGTCTTATTTTAGTTAGACTAATAGCTGGTTTGATTTGCATTGAGAGATGATCTTATGGAAAGTTCCCCATGCCAATCTCTGTGTATGGTAAAGGGTATGTGATGATGTGAGGGGGGGGGATATTTTAATTCCAAAGGCCAAGGGAACTTTATCAGGATGCACATAATCCATAATATCCATAATATCTGGCCTTTAAAAATAAAAATCTGCCTGCTTCTATGGGAATTTGATATGGGAGGTCGTATACTTATGCCCCCTGTATTTTAAGGAAGAACATTTTATTTATTTATGATACATTATTCATTCACAAAGAAAATTGGTGTCCTTAAAAGGTTGGATTTTCCTAATTGTTTTAATTAAGGCACTAAGATCAATTTCCAAAAGATGTTTTTTTATTCCTCTTTTTAATCAACTTTAGTATGGGTGTGTAAACTTATGCAAGCCACTGTATTCTGGTTATTCTTCATTTGTTCCTGCCTGACTACCTTCTTGAAGACACCTTATTTTGTAAGACTGATTCTCAACTCTGCACATGGGTCCAAGCCTCGCGCTGTTACTGACAAATCTGTTTATGGGTTAAAAAACTACAGACCTAAGGATGGCTGTGTGCACCTACATCTTTACAAATCCAAGAAGAAATAGAAGAATTAGTGTTACCTTCCCACTCCTGTAGCTCTGATAACATTTTGATATTGCTAGGGAGAAAACAATCTTCTGTGAGCTACACAAAATGATTACCAGCAACAACGAAATTTAGGCACTAAAAAACATTACATAACATTGTTTTCAGTTAATCTGAAAGGTGCTTTTGCCTCAAGCTACTTAATTCGACAATAATTCAACGTCTGTAGAAACTGGAGCTGTTTGAAACATTAAAAAAATGAATCACTTCCACTCCCCCACACAGAAATAGTGAATTAATCTTTGACCTTTTTTTGGCATTTTGCCTGAATTGTTGCCTACAGCTGACTAATATGGGAAAGATGAGGGCCACGATGTGCTGGACCTGCCGGAGTCGAACCAGCGACACAGCGGTTATATGGTCTGCATCTTTAACACTAAGCCAACTGGCTGCCTCACTAATTAATCCCTAAGCACAACATCTTCTGTGCCTCTATGCTTGATGTTTGTCAGTGAGCGTACATTTAATATAACAGTTGGGGGATTGTTTTTGTGTGTGTGTGTGTTAGTGTGTGTGTTAGTGTGTGTGTGTGTGTGTGTGTGTGTGTGTCTTTGTGTCTGTGGAAACAATCCCATAAAATATCTGAGAGGCTGACAACAGGGAATAGAGATTTCAGTCCACATGGCAATGCTTTGAAGACCCGTAATGCACAATAGTGTTTTAATGCAGACCACATGTGATGGGGCTCACCATAGGGGCAAACACACACACATACACACACACACACAGACACACACACACACACACAGACACAGGTCACAGTGTATAATCAGCCTGTGGCCTGGATAGGCTGGGAGCAAACAGTAATAATACAGCGGCCTGTTGTCAGACTGTAATAAAGGCTCTATTTCTGCACACACACACACACACACACACACACACAGACGTCAGGGGGAGATACATATACTGTCAGGATCTGTCAGGACTCAGAAGACAGAATAGCTTCTATTTTCAAGAGAAAAATGGTTCTCATGTTGACTGACTGACTGACTTCATCCACTTAGGTTCAAGTAGCCGCTGGATATTCATGTGTTTCGGCAGCAGAACTGAGCCCAACTTTCTCAGCGTGTTTGTCTCCTATCAGAGGAACAGACTGCTCTTTGACTGATTTACAGAGTACACTTTGTTGTTCCTTTCATTTTGTCACGTGCATTTATAGATAGATTCAATTCTGCTTTTTGTAGTCGATCAAGATTCCTCTGAGTTTTATCCGTTTGACATTCTGATTTAAATTTCAACACGGTTTATATATTTTATTTTTTTACGATTTTGCTTGTTTAATTTTGTATTCAGCGACTTGAATTCACCAGGAGGTAGTACTGCACAATAAGATGTACAGATGCATGTTGTGTTGGCCAAAGTAAGATGTGCCAATGCTCCTTATTGATGACTACCTGGTAAGGTAGACTTTTTGCAGCTAAAATCATTAGCGAACGTCTACCATACACTAGAAGACTTTAAAGAGACTTAGTCAACACCCTCTCACATCTGAAGACCTTGTGTCATAGATTATTTTCAGTTACAGAATGGAAGATTTTGCAAAGAAAGATCTCATGGCATCCCTTTTTTGCAAGACCTTTCTTTTGAGATGATTTGCCATCCTGCTCCTGGTGAAAATTAACAAAAGGAAAAACTGTTGGAGCAGAAACAGAAGCCACAGCTGCCCTCGTGTGTGCAGTGGTTTGTTCTGGAAAAAAAAAAAAAACAGCTAAAAAAAGAAAAGACACCACAGAATGTGGACACAACCCTGCTTGGTCTCTTTACTATAGTGGTTCAAATGGGAGAACACGTTAAAGAGGCTTCCTTCTTCACTCCACAGCTCCGCCTGTTTCTCCTTCTTTTCCTCCAGGAGAACCAGGACTTGTTCAGGTTGTCGGGCCTCCTTGGAGTTAGAGTTTAGATTCTCTGCCCGAGCCAGAGGCGGAACTTGACCTAAGGCCGATCTTTCCCGCAGCTATTCTCGGGCCAGGCTGGGCTAGGCCAGGCCGGGCTAGGCCGTGTAACACACGTTATAATGCTCGCCTAGCTGCTAGCATGGCACACCCACCTACTCTGCTTCTGACTGGCTAGTAGTCCTTACCTAGGTACTGTCAGGGCCCTCATACTCTGCTTCTGACTGGCTAGTAGTCCTTACCTAGGTACTGTCAGGGCCCTCATACTCTGCTTCTGACTGGCTAGTAGTCCTTACCTAGGTACTGCGCATGTTCGACTCCCAACAAAGATGGAACAGAAGTGAGATGTCTCACTCCGTAGGGATAACCGAGAGCTCAACACAAAGGGTGAAAAGAGGAGCCGTAGCAATGTGCAGTACAACAAATACATGGTGTTCTCTGAAAATTAACATCTAAACACAATTATGAAGCTTAAAATGAGCATAATATGGGCACTTTAACAAAGCTCTGACCGAGTTTTAGGATCATTTTAAACCAAAAAGATGGAGATAACGGGTGTGCGCCACAACTTGAGCTTAAATCGCGATGTTATTCCAACATTGGAAATTTGACTGTGACAGTAAAATCACATGAAAATTTATTTGGTGTAAGGCCGGCATGAATTCATGAAATCCTGCTGAATCCTGCTCTGAGGACAGGTGTAGTCTGTAGCTGCGTGAATACGTTCCCTCTGTTTTACATTTTTAGTTTCCCGGGGTTAATAGACGTCGGGGCAGCGGTTAATGGACCGAGTCATGAAGTCTATTAACCTTTAGGAGTGCAGAGAGTCATTTGGGAGACCTGTATATTTAGGTCAAATCATCAGGACGGAAACACGGGGCTCTGTTTGCTCAAACAGGACACATCTGAAGATGACTTTCATATCCCGCAGAGGCAGATGGGTGAAGCAAAGTCACCTCGTGTGTGTGGATGTATGCATCCAGCTGTGTGTGTGTGTGTGCGTGTGTGTGTATGTGATGGTGGAAGAGGATGTGTGTGTGTCATATCTTCCCTTCTCTCCTTTTCTCCTGTCCTTGTCTTTCTTCTTCTCTCTTTTCTTCCCTCCCTTTCTGTCGTCAGTCATGTTTCTTTCCTCTTCTCGTCTCTTTTTCTGTCGTCTTCTCTCATTTCATGTCCTCTTTACTTTTTCATTCTATTCTATCATTTTCTCTCCTCCTCTCTCCTCATTTTTCTTCATCCCTCTTCTTTTTCTTTCCTCTTCACTTCTCCCTTTCTTTCCACTGTACTTTCCACTGTGCTTCTTTTCTTTTCCTCATTTCTCCTCCTTTCTCCCTTTCCTTTTTCTTCTCTTTTCCTAATTCCTGCTCTTCCTTTATTCCCCATCTTCTGTCTCCTTTTTCTTTTTCTTTCTTTCCCTTCTTCTTTCCTCCCCCTTTCTTTCTTCCCTTATTCTCTCATTTTTCTCTGATCTCCTCCTTTATTCCTCCTTACTTTAGCTTCTCTCTTTCAGTTGACTCGGTTCTATTTAAACATGCCGTGTTACTGTTAGCTTTGCTTGACCTTATTTGAGGTACAGGATCCATATGATGTATGTGTGCATGTGAGAAAGAGAGAGAGCGAGTGAGAGAGAGAGAGCGAGAGAGCGAGTGAGAGAGAGAGAGCAAGAGAGAGAGAGAGAGAGAGAGGGAGAGAGAGATTGGGGTGGCTGGCGATGAATGATGCGGTGGTGTGAAAGCCATTGGACCGTGACTATACCGTAGGTGATAGAGACCTAGTAACATCAATCATACACACATACTCACACACACACACACACACACACACACACACACACACACACACACTGCCTTTGATATTCCCAGTAGAAAGGATTTTCTTGATTTTTAATAAAGCATATCAGCAGAGAAGGTCAAGGTTATTCAATTGTTGGCCATTCATCTCCTCGTTATGCTCGGTCTCTCTCTCTCTCTCTCTCTCACACACACACACACACACACACACACACACACACACACACAGAGAGAGAGACAAAGACACACAGACAGACCCCCCCCCCCCACACACACACAAAGACACAAGTAATATCATTATTGTTATACTCAATGATATTGCATATTTTACTCATATCATGCAGGCCTACTATCCATCTATCCATCTATAAATGTATCCATCTCTCTATCAATCCATCTATCTGTGTGTGTTTGTGTGTGTGTGTGTGTGTGTATTTGTGTCTGTGTGTGTGTGTTCATCGGTGTGAACAATGCAGCCGTCATCTCTGGGTTGTCTGGTTATCCATCACTGGCTTTATGTAGTCCCGCTGCTATCTTCTGTTCTTCACCCACTGCGAGAGTTTTGCGCAGCGTTCAAGAGGTGTCACAGATAATATTACTTACTGTGTTATCAGAAGACCGTTTGAACCTCATTCAAAACATAAATGTTGTGGGATTAGGAGGCTGGGTGTACTGCCAGTGGCAAGATAGAATCAGCACTGTGCATGTGAAAAACTGTACGTTGGATTCTTATTAAAGGCAGCTGTGGCGGGGCAGAGTCACTGCTCAGAGGTTAATATGGAGAGGGTTGTTAATCTGTTTCCTCTGGAGATAGGAGCTAAGGATTAAAAAAAAGAAGAAGAGATTAACAGTTTTTATTTTTATTTACAATAAAATACAGAACATACAGCACATGAGTACATGAACACGTCCCCTCCCACCTCTTGTCATAATAATAATAATAACAATGTATACTTTGTTAATCCTTTGTTATTACACACATTACAAACGGAACTACACACACATGCTCAGTACCTATACATGCACTAAATGGATAGATGTCAGAGTGTGGGCAGTGCCCAGGAGGTGAACGGGCACCTCTCCAGCTGCCAGTCCTCCATCATACTTTGGTCCGTACAGGGACTTGAACCAGCGACCCTCCGGTGTCCAACCCAACTGAGCTACTAAAATAAAAAATAAAGGGCTACAGGTCGGAGTTGAACCCAGGCCCGCTGCATTGAGGAGTAAACCTCTATATATGGACACCCGCTCTACCAACTGAGCTATCAGCACCCTTACGTATCACTACTAACTTAGAAAAAAATTAAGACAAGATGAAATAATAACGTAATATTCAACACAGTCAAATAACAACAAAATAGACACCTGTAAACCAAAGAAATTGATGTGTATGACAAAACAATTAGCATGTTGTATACACCTCTCCGCAGTACGTTAGGAGCCCTCTTTTCTTATTTTTCTAGCGAAGACATTTAATATTAACGAGTTATATGATATTTTTTCAAATGCTCCCACTCTAGCCGCCTTACAACTGGATTGAAGGTATTCCTTCATTCCTCCATCCCCTCGGTTTGACTATCATTCAACTAGCTAGGGATTTTTTTGAAAACTACAGATCATTTGAAATACAAGGAATTACATTACCAAATATTTTGTATTTGATCTGCATGTGTCCCAATCTTTGTATGATAAGTGATTATATGTTACAGCATTGTATGAATTGTATGAAATGAGGTTAACATAATCACGCCGAAGAAGAAAATGAACTTTAGTTCAAATCCCAGTGGCAGGGTGTTAACTTCCTTCCACTTTAATTTTCACAGCCCCTTAAGCAAACTTAAAACATGCGCAGAATGAAAATGAGCGCCTATTTATTAATTCACAATTTTAACAGGAGTGGCTTGTGTCTGAGCTGAACCGAGCCAAACCTTTCATCAAGCTCTGCGTACATTCTGTTTTTGCTTTATTGAAAAGATTCACAGTGAAGACTTGAATGTGAAAGCAGATTGAAGCTAAATTGGGCGTATTAAAGTTCTCCAGAGGATGGCTTCAGAAGAGCAGCCAGAAGAAGCAAAGTGTCAAGACATATAACAGAAAACATAAGTCTTTATTCTGCCCAATAAAAGCACACGGTACACAGCTTCACATGACGTGGGAGTCCTCTCCTGTTGGTCACTTCTGGAACAACACTGCATCCGACATGTCCGCCTTGTTTAATGCAGCTGTTTCTGTCGGGGTTTTGATTCCGAATGACTTGTCAGTCTTCCAGCTCTCTAACGTTAAAAAACGTGCTGTGTTCGCTGGACTTATAGAGAGAATGATTGCAACCCGTTGGAAACCACCTCATGACTTGTCTATCTGCACATGGACCCTTTCCTTTTTGGAAGTCGTATACATGGAACATTCAACCTGGACACTTGGTGCAACTCTGCTGACTCCTTGAGGTCAAGGCTGTAGCCTCGTGCTACAGCCTTGACCTCAACCTGTGCGTGTGATTGGTCCCTTGTTTTGTGTCTGTCTGTCTTTTTATGTGTGTGTGTGTGTCTGTCTGTTTCTGCATGCTTTGTTTTGTCTCCCTCCCTCACAGCTTTCCTCTCTGTGTTTTTTGGCTCTGGGACACGTTCCAGTGTCTCGGTCTGTTGTTTGTAATTGATTGAAACTGTTTCTGAATATTAAAAAAATCACAAAAAAAAGAAAACATAAGTCTTCAGATGAAATGACCGGTGCCGGTGTGTCTAGATGTAAATGTAGGGAGGGTGTTGACCTGCCGGAGAGGGATTAAAGTGTGTTGCGAATTATACGGTTCATTTGAATGAGTCACTGGCTTGAGCTGTGTTTTCTAAGTATGGTCATCTAAGACTACATAGCCAGGGAGTGGTGTTATTCTTGGAGGACTTTCAAACATGTGAGTATTTTCTTTCTCAAATGTGTGTGTGTGTGTGTGTGTGCGCGTTTTTACACCAGGGAGTACATTTTTGCAAAGTGAAATCACCCCTGGACAACCTCCCTCCTTTAAAGTCAACGTTTTAAGAACCGACGTGTAGTGTGAAGAGTTAATCTTCGGATGAAAAGGGTTGAGTAATAAAAAAAAATCCCACAGTAGAAGTTCCTCACAGTCAGGGTGAACACAAACATGTGTTACACGTCTTTTTGTTCCCGACAGTGATGTCAGTCTCAGCTGACCCCCCACGCCGTCACTGAGCAGCTTTGTATGCGTGGTTGTGGTTTTGTTTGTGATTTGGTGTTTGTCTCTCTCTTGCATGAATGTGTCACCACGCTCGTGTGCCGTCCAGCAGTTACTGAATGTCTGTCTTGTTGTAGCGGAGGAGGGACAGTCAATACAATAAGGCTCTTTTTCAGACACATTGACCTGTCAGTTTAACTTGTGACTTTATTTTCCTCTTCTTTTTATGGTAATGGTCAGTCTAATACTCTTTGGTTGTGTGATGTAATGCAGTCAGAAAGGGAGAGATTGTGTTTGTCACTGTTCACTGACACATCACTGCTGTCACTCCTTAAAAAGTTAATACCAGGGTAATTTGATTTTCTCGCTGTTGCCGTTAAAGCTCCTTAAATCTTAAATCTGCTGATGCATTAGCTGCGTGGGACATGAGAGTACAAGTCCTCCAGCTCCTGGCAAAGGCTTCTGGGAGCTGCAGTTGTTTAAGGTCCGAGCTCACCCCTCATCTCCCATCTAGCCTGCACTATAACCCTCATTTTGTCCTTGGTTCAAATTGACCCGTCCTACATCAATGTTCTTCTTAATAACCCAAAATAACATGATTGATTCCACACAACGCTCTTTGGCAAGTACAAATCTCTAGTTTTAGTAGTCCGGGCTAATGGACCAGAGTCTGGTAGAACCAGGCTAATGGACCAGAGTCTGGTAGGACCAGGCTAATGGACCAGAGTCTG
>NC_048423.1:1288998-1293673 GCF_013103735.1 Etheostoma cragini | reverse complement strand
TAATGGACCAGAGTCTGGTAGAACCAGGCTAATGGACCAGAGTCTGGTAGGACCAGGCTAATGGACCAGAGTCTGGTAGGACCGGGTTTATGGACCAGAGTCTGGTAGGAACGGGCTAATGGACCAGAGTCTGGTAGGACCAGGTTAACGGACCAGAGTCTGGTAGGACCGGGCTTATGGACCAGGGTCTGGTAGGACCAGGCTAATGGTCCTATCGCCTCAGCTTGCTTGGAACCTGGACGGAGGTTCCTGTACCTGTTGGCTAGTTGTACCAGGTACTAGAGAGTAAAGTCAAGGCGAGTTGAGCAAGTAATAGAAAAATGTCATAAATGTCCATTTAAAATCCCCAAATAATGCCAAGCTTTAGAGTCAAATCCAAGTCGACTCACCAGGTTATGTTTTTCGTTCCTGGCGTCTTTAAATTACACGGTGCCCTCTGACTAATCTTTAATAAGCTCATCTTACTCTTGTATCTTAGGAGAAGTCCCTCATCCATTAGCTATCGTTCATATTTTATGATTCTTTGCAATGTTTTATTAATGTTTGCTGCTTTGTGTGTCTTGCTTGCAAAGCAAAACTATTTTGGATATTGATGTTATTAAAGCAATTTTTCGACACGCCAACAAAGATGGTATGTTGTCTGGAAATGTACAAAACCAGACGTAGACGCAGCTAACACACATGTCCTCCCTTTATTTTAACAATTAGGATTATTAAAATGTTTTTACAAGTGTGTTATTTGTATCGTTAAGAATAAAGACACACTTTCCACTAAGCTTTTGGTTCATGGTCAACCTGTAAAGGTGTCGACAGAGATTTATACCTTTTATTACCTGAAGCCTCTAATTCTCTCTTTATGTCCCTCTTGGTCTCTTTCCATCCATTTGTCTGTCTATCGCTCATGCATCTGTCTTCTGTACGCCATCAATTATTCACCCGGAGCGGATGAATATTTCAAAAGGGTGCCGGACTCTCTTCTTCTGTACCTCATCCCCTCGTCCCTGTGTCTGTTTTATCTCGCTGCTCTCTCTCTGTCTCATCTTCGTGCCTCCTCTGGCTTTGCCACCATCAGCCTGTGTGGGTGTGTGTGTGTGTGTGTGTGTGTGTGTGTGTGTGTGTGTGTGTGTGTGTGTGTGTGTGTGTGTGTGTGTGTGTGTGTGTGTGTGTGTGTGTGTGTGTGTGTGTGTGTGTGTGTGTGTGTGTGTGTGTGTGGGTCCTGTGGAATCTGTAAAAGATGTGATTTTAGCCTCATGCTGTGAACTAGACTGACAGCTGTCTTTGGACACCATTTATTACCTAAGCCGACTGAAAGTGTGTGTTTTTGTGTGTGTGTGTGTGTGTGTGTGTATTTCTTCTCTGGAAGTGTGCATGTAAGGAATGCCTGTCTTTTTCTATTCCAGGGTTTTTTGACCAGATTAATGGGAGAGGCGTCTGGAGTGATGATGGTTTGTTGGGGCTGTGGGAGGCCCCTCCAGTCAGCCCCTTATTAACTATGAATAGGATCTACCTTTCACATGTTTCCATAGAGGGGCTGCTGAGCCTCTCTGCATACTCACTCTGCTCTCACAGAGATTTTCACTTAGCCAAGAAATACGTGTGGAGAGCCACACCAAAGCTTTGTCCCAATACTAATCCTTAAAGGGATATTTCACATAGTGTGTTAGCCACAGTAGATGGCAGTCGGCACGCCGTCAGTTTAAGTGTACGCTATATTTAGAATATTTTCACCTTGCTGTCAGACATCCCTGTTTAAGGTTATGCAGGGGGAGCTGAAGCTGTTCTATGCTCTGGTTGAATTATCTGGCAGGCTAGGGTTTTCTTGTATGTTCTTTACATGTCTTCAGGTGTTTATCCATCTCCAGTTTTTAGTCTTCAAACCTTTTGATCTTTGGTTTCCCTGTAAACAGTGTAATTAATGTTAAAGGAAGTGACTTTTTTACATTTTGTTTGTTTTAGATGGGAACATTATATTCTATATATTTTAATCTTAATCATATACAAATGAGAAATGCAAGCATTTATAACACTACTGCAGTATTATGGCAGGACGGAAGACAAATGATTGTGTGAATATCATTTCAGATCTCTGCAGTATTCATGTTTCAACATCAGCAAGAAACCAAAAAAGATAAAATACAGAAACTTACTTCATCGTCATTAATATCATCATCATTTGAGTCAGGCATTACAACAATGTGACATTAATATGTTTCTTCAAATCTGGGATTAGAGCTAGAGGATCAAACTGGGACCATCAGGGATTAGATAGATAGATAGATAGATAGATAGATAGATAGATAGATAGATAGATAGATAGATAGATAGAAAATGGAGAAGTGAGGTGAATGAGAGAAGAGACAAAACAAAAGGGCCTGAGGGCTGTTGTATTCTTCAATTGTTTTGCTTATTTTTTTACTTCCTTTCAATCTCATGTGTCTGTGATTGTGTAAATATAAGTGTGTTCTTTCTCTTTCTCTGTGTGTGTGTGTGTTTTATCGGCAGGATTTGAGCATTTACTGTGGCCCGTGTCCTGCTGCGCTGCAATCTGTTTGCTCTCCTTCCTCCTCTCTCAGTACAAAGCAGCAGCACATTTGGCTCGACACACTCTTAGTCTGTGATGTACTGATGGATGATGATGATGACTGTGATGGTGATGATGGCTGTGTGTGTTTCTGCTGCTTTATTTCCTTTTACATCTTTTTTGGAAGTTCTTAAAGGGTTCATATGTTTGCTCATTTTCAGGTTTGTAATTGTATCTAGACGTTGTATCAGAAGAGGTTTACATGGTTTAATTAAATAAAATCACCTTATTTTTGTTGTACCGCACATTACTGCAGCTCCTCTTTTCACCCTGTGTGTTGAGCTCTCTGTTTTAGCTACAGAGTGAGCCATCACACGTCTATAGGAGTGGCACATGCGCAGTACCTAGGTAAGGACTACTAGCCAGTCAGAAGCAGAATATGAGGGCCCTGACAGTACCTAGGTAAGGACTACTAGCCAGTCAGAAGCAGAGTATGAGGGTGTGAACTGACAGTACCTAGGTAAGGACTACTAGCCAGTCAGAAGCAGAGTATGAGGGCCCTGACAGTACCTACTGTAGGTAAGGACTACTAGCCAGTCAGAAGCAGAGTATGAGGGTGTGCCCTGACAGTACCTAGGTAAGGACTACTAGCCAGTCAGAAGCAGAGTATGAGGGCGTGCCATGCTAGCAGCTAGGCAAGCGTTATAACACGTGTTACAAAGTGATGCACCTTGGTCTCTGAAGTAAAGGCCGGACTACAACAAAGCTGTTAGGAGCGGTTTGTGAACAGTGTTTTCTGTTGAGATGATAAGTCCCTTTATGGGGGACTTTGGACCTTTTCACTTTTTAAGCCTATAACATGCACAAAAAAGACATATAACACAATGAAGGAAAGGGAAAAAGCCAAAAAGCATAATTTGAGCACTTTAAAGTGTAACTCTCGCCAAAATGCAACCTAGGGTCTTTTTGTGTATGTACTTGAGTCAAACTGTTGTTTAAAAGCATAATTAGGACAGAAGCGCCATTTTTAAGATTTACAGTATTCTCGTTTTCAGGTCAAATGGCCATTTGAATGGAAGCGCTAGAGGCACTTTTATGCTAGCCTCAACATAGCTATTTTTAAAACAGCAAGAAGGCTCGACACAACATGAGACTTTGCTCTGAGTATTACCAGGGTCTCTACATGTTAACTCAGCATGGAGAACATTGTTTGTGTTCACAGAGTTTACTAAAAAGAAAAGGTTTGAGCACCTCACGTTAGCGGTTGTTGTTTACGCTAACAATCTTTCTCCTAGTCAAAAATAGTCGATCACTAAGTGCAGATGAACAAACTCTATAGGTGGAAATGTCATTCTTATACGAGGCTCCTTTTTCAACTACAAGGTCATTATTGAGTTTTGCTAACGACAAAACAACAAATTACCCGTGCATTTACGGTGTATGGAACTAAGCTGTAAGAGCTTTCCATCTTTACTCTCCTTCTTTTGACTCTTTTTGACTGGCGAGATGGACGGCGACCGGAAAACAACCGCTAACGTGAGTTTGTAAAACCTTTCTTTTTAGTAAACTCTGTGAACACAGACCATGTTCTCCATGCTGAGTTCACGTGTAGAGACCCTGTTGATATTTGGAGTAAAGTCTCATGTTGTGTCAAGCCTTCTTAGTGCTTTATAAATAGGGATTTTGATGCTAGCATAAAAGTGCCGCCAGCACTCCCATTCAAAGCCATTTGTAGTGAATCTTAGAAGTAGCGCTTCCATCTTAATTATGCTTTTAATTGACAGTTTGACTTGGGTACATTCACAAAACAACCCTTAGTTGCATTTTGCCGAGAGTTAAAGAACGATTCAATTATTTTCGGTTTGACGATTCCAAACTGCTGTCAGTACACCGTCCATCTTGTTTAACTTCGCTCCCGCCGGCTCCTTTTTCTTCATTACCAAGTCCTTCAGCTGTTTTATATTTGCTGTTTAAATTGTGATGCTTTTACTGTAATTGGGATTATCTAAGTAGTGTTTATTTCAGGATTGGCGACGGAGCCACGTCTGACATGAAGTAACATTTTGATCCTTTCTCCGCTGCGGGTGGTGTTGAGCCTCGAGGGTGGGGGGAGGGGTTAGACAAAGATGCTACTTTCAAATCTTGCTAGTTTTT
>NC_048423.1:1259005-1288898 GCF_013103735.1 Etheostoma cragini | reverse complement strand
CGTGTGTGTGTGTGTGTGCGTGTGTGTGTGTGGTGTTTGTTTTCACCTTCTCCTTCAATGCATGGAGTGGGATTACTTTGATTGACAGGTGTGACCGTTGTTTGCCACGCACACTCTCGACATTGCAACATGAACATGTCATGTTGGGGTTGTCATGGCGACAGTAGCGTGCACGGTCTTACGTTGACATGAGTGCAATGTCCTGTTTTATCTGCATGCAGGAATATATTTTTATTCTGACACCAGTGTTTCCTTCGCTCCAGGCTCAGTCTGAGATACTTGTAAACCTCGTTGGCCGAGAACATTTATGAATGAATTTGACAACCCGGTCTCACGCCAGTTCGTAAAAATGTCAATTTTTTGCTGTCCCGTTCGGAAGTGCTCCGTGTGCAAAGCTAGCACATTTGTTTCAGTGTGTAATAAAGGTGTTGGAGATCTCAAAGCTCACATGGACACCGAAAAACCTTATCTTATCAGATTGAAAAGGTTTTAAGAGATATTTAGTTGAAGCTGGATTTGGAAGCTGGAAACATTATTTCATATTTATTTGTTTATGTATCAGACGATATCACAGAGTAGCTGGGTGTGAGGCTGATGCTCCTTGTGGATGAGGAATTTTAATAAGATGAATTAAAAAGATAAATATCAGGCAGGGCAACATAATCAACATGTTACCTACTTTCTTACTCCTCTTCATCCCCTATGGTGCATAAGGATTCAATGAGCTCTCTCTGCATTGCATTGGGTCCCTGGCAGCATGTTGGGCCTCGCCCCATGACAGGTTCATCTGCTCCAGCTACTGACTCACAGTTCTGCACCAGGTGGTTTTGGGCCGCCCAGGTTTTATTTGGCCATGTGGTGTCCATCTTAAGGCGGCTTTTGTGATGTGATGTGATCCTAGTGTGACCTCTGTGAAATGTCTCCCATCTCTGACTGAATCTCTCGGGGCCCGTCAGGTTTGTGGTAACTGCGGGTTTATTCCTCATCTGCATTTATGACAAAGGACGATATCTTAGAATCTCATGTGGACAAAGGCTAAATCCTCCATTGCTTTATGATTACCATATGTACTACTCTTAAAACTCTACAAGATAGTTACAGTTTGACACATTGATGGTATAGTGGATTTAAACTCATGAACTATATAAATGAAACACAACAAATTGGCCCTCTTACTTACTACAACGTAGTTACACAAAATCTCCTACAGTTACCTTTACATCTCTTCAACTCATGTTAACAATTAAATGAAAACAATTATGTAACTTTGTTACATTTCAACATACAGGAGGCAAATAACAATAGAAAATACCTCAACCTTAAGTTTAAATATTATCATAATTTACAAAAACACAACAATTCTAGCAAATTCCCCAAAGAGCAAGCAACTAGTGGGACAGTGGCAAGGAAAAACTCCCTTTTAGGAAGAAACCTTGGACCGACCCAGACTCTTGGTAGGTGGAGTCTGACGGTGCCGGTTGGGGGGGGGGTGATGCACATTGGCAATAATGTATACAAAACTTAGAAACACTTTTTTTACACAATAAAAGATAATGGCACAGTTGTAGTGAATGTGACATACATAATTCACCATGTTGCTAAGTATGGTTCCACACACCTTTAATTAGACAAATTACCCTTAGTCACCGCAGGTGAGGATAACTGTTTGGGGACCACGGCCCTTTAAATGTTGGGAATGTGTGATGACGTGGGACGTTATGGCGTTGGCATCAGGCTCAACGCCTTATTCTGTTTACACGTTTTTTCCGGCATGGTTTTAAACGGGCAACGCATTCGTGTGCTCAACTGGAGAAATTGTCTCTTTCATTTTGCTGCAATTTCCACAGAATGACTAAAAGATAGTAGTCGTCATGTCATAGCAGGGCACCGCAGGGCGTCACAGGGTGTCGCCGTGGGTGCAGCAGGACCAAGATCTGGTTTCCATCCTAATCCAAGGAACTGGCTTTTCGTGGTTGTCTTGCAGAGCGTTAGAGGAGGATATCAATAGTAATCTCACATTTGTGAGTTAAAGCTGGGAAACAGTTGGGTAAGATTAGCAGACATGCTGCAGGGGGAAACAACTAGTCTGGTTTTTGTTTTTTTTGCCAGAAATAGTTGTAGTTTTTTTTAGCATGCTCTACAATCACACATCTTTGCTTTTAAATGTCTGATTCTGGATAAATAGCCAGAAGAAAGAGAACTGACTGACCGACACATGTCATGTCTATCTCCTTTGGTCCAGTTCTTATTATTTCTTTCATTTGTTCTGTTTGTTTTGCAACTTTGTGTTTTATTTTGATACTCACCGTCTTGTCTTGTTTCCGGTTAATTTACTTCCTGCTCTTTGTCTCCCTTCCTGTTGTGCGTGATTACCTTCCCCCGCCCCAATGAGTTTCCCCTGTGCCTTGTTATCCACCCATCCTTGTGTATTTAACCCCACCTGTTACTCACCTCACTGCGAGATCATCTTTCATCTGCAATTCTTCTTCTTGGATACTGTGGTTGCCTTTTGCTCTTGAAACCGTTGTCTGTGAATTTTTACTCACTCCACATCAACCTGTTTGGATTGAATCCCCTGAGAGTTGTGCTTGTACCTGTGAGTGTGATAACACCAGCTTAAAAAGTGTAGCAAGGAGTCAGACCAGGTGAGCTAAAGTGAGAGAGTGAAGTGAGCGTAGACGTCTTGGCAATCATCGTCCACCTCATCATGTTTATATCAGATCTGTCAATCACTTTTTAAAACTGTCTGTGAGTTTGCAAAATTATTGAATATGCCAGACAGAGCAGAAAATCATTTAAAACGGCTCGATGTGCAATATGAATGAAATGCATGGTTCAGCTGTTGAACCCTTGTAGCAGCAGCAGTGATTTACTTGATTCAAAGTCATTTTTCATTAAAAAGGTTAAGATCCCATATAGTAGTCATTGGGCGTTGCACTCTTTTCCTGCAATGACAGCTGATAGCAAAGGTAGACTCTGTGATTGGTCCTTGCAGTATGTGTAGGATTCTGATTGGTAGGATCTGACAGGAAGGTGAACGCCTCCAACAGCTGACTCCATTTAGGACGCGAGCACTGATTAAATTAGATCTTCCTGAAAGAATTGCTTTTGCACACAGTATATGGGCCAGTTATATACAGCAAAAAAGTACATGTATTAGGATAAAAGATAAGAGCTGAGGAGTGTCCTGATTAAAAGTTAGGGCTTCCTGAAAGAATTTACACTGAGCTACATTTGTCTCAAACTGGGTAAATCTGGACGGACACTCAGTTTACAGAGAAAGAAAAAGTTATCCCTGGCTTACAATGGATAAAACTTGACAGGGCTGTGCCATTCGTAGAAAAAAAAAGTGGTGGTCCAGGAAAAACTGGAGTGTATGTTCTGAAATATTTTTTAGTCCGAAGCATGCAGTGTAATCATTTTTGTTCCTTTTTCCTCCAAACCCCATTTTGAGGCATTCTCAGTTTTTACAATACAGGACCTTTAAACTAATCTATTTTAAAATGTCTAAATTTGAATAGATTTAGATGATGTTCGTTATGTTGGAAGGTTTTTCTGTTTTTTCAAATAATGGAAGTCCTATTTTTATGCTTTTTCCAAGTTGTTGACAAATGAAATAGCCTGAAATGGAACCATGCTTGATTTATAAGCGAATATCAGACATTAAGTCCCGTTACAACTACTGGACGTCTCATGATCTGACTGACGGATAGCCTCCCTGCTGTAAGAATGGATCTCTTTGGGTTTTTTTTTGGGGGGGGGGGGGTCACAAGATTTAGAGATGCTGCAGTTTCAACTCTAAATCATGGCTGGATTTGAACGGCAGAAGCAGCCCACACAAACTGTTACATCTCAGTTTAATGCTGATTCTTTTCTTTTGCTTTGGTTAAGCATTTGGTTTGAACATATGATTTGTTACTGACTATCTGACTACAACTCTGTCTCTTCTCCGCCCCCCCCCGTCTTCCAACAGGTTAACAGACCTGTCGGGCTCTCTCACAGATGGACCAGTAAACTATAAGTACAAGACCAAATGCACTTGGCTAATAGAAGGATAGTAAGTGTATCTGTGTTTTTTCTTCTCCTCTGTCATCATTTATCTTACTTAGTTCCACATGGTTAAAAACTGAGAGGCTCCAAATAAGGAGAGCTGTATTGCTGTGTGAAGGGAGTTTGTCTTTGTATGTAGTTATTGCTTCATGCCAAATGACTGCTCAGAGGTGCATGCTGCACCAACTCAATGCACACAGACAGAGCTACTATCTAAAGTGCTCTGTGCTATCTAACTTTACAGTACTTGACATGCAATACATGTGTTGCAGCCTTGAAAAGAAAAGACTCCATCTTCTTTGTGTTCTGCAACTATATTTTCCACAGAATTGCTTTTTTAAAATAGTTTTAACGTTTTAACTCATAAAACCTCAAGTCATGCAGACAGATGTCACTTAGTGTCACTTTAAAGTGTCAAACATTGACACCAGTGTATCAACAATGTAATAAAGTTGTGCAAGATCTGTTTTGTTCTTTCTTTAATTGGCTAACTTACTTATTTGCTGACTTTTTGGGGGCTTAATGTCAACCAAACTGCAAGTGAGAAGACTGTATAAGACAATAATACATTCAAAGATATTTGACATTTTCAAAATAAAAGCATGTCAACAAATTAAACATGTCTGGCCCTTGATGTGATTCTCATTTTCCAGAGTGGCCCTTAGGGAAACTGAGTTTGACACTCCTGGTCTAGACCCTTCAGCCTCATTATTTGTGGTGTCAGGTGTCTGTCTCAGAGTGCTCCCTTGGGAGTAGGTATAAAGGTGTCTCAAAAAGCTTATTCTAGAGTTCAGAACTCAGTTTAGCAATGGTTTTCCGAGTGTGTGTGTTTGTGATCATAACCGCAGACTTCATAAATTATGGAAACACTTTTCAGAAGTAAGAATAATATGAAGCATGTAGGCAATACGCTATATTTATTTATAGTGCAAATGTATGGCTGTCAGGTCCATCCATTGTGCTGTCTCCTCTCTCTTCCAGTCCTAATGCAGTGCTCCGGCTGCGCTTCAATCACTTTGCCACCGAGTGCAGCTGGGACCACATGTACGTCTACGACGGAGACTCCGTTTACGCCCCTCTGATTGCTGTCTACAGGTGAGCGCCTGCTACTCTGACTAGGAGAGAGCTGGGAGAGAGGGGGAATATGGAAATGACTCAGGTAGCCTTTGGCACGGCTTCAAGAGCTCCAACAATTATGCAGTCAGATGTATAAGCAAACAAATGGCCTCATAATAACTGCCATTGTATCTCACAGTGATAATAGAAATTAAAATTCCAATTACTCGCATTATCCCTGAATACCACTTCTTTCTGGAGCTTTCTTGCATAATATCCCCCCTCCACCACCACCACCAGCACCACTCCAAAAGGACAATTAACAAGCATGTGGACGGTACTGTTTTGTTTGAAAAGAATTCATATTAAAATAACAGTAATGCCACAATAATTTATCCAACTGCCACTTATTACCCTGCTCCATTGGGGCTTATCTCCTGTTGAGAGTTTATTTGCTCCCAGGAATATGAAGCAGCTAATTTGGACAATTCCAACCAAGGAAACATTATCTGGCATTTGAATATATAAAGCTTGTGTGGAATTATTACCTACAAAAAAATAAGCTTGTATTGTTTAATATAGATGGCCACATACTTGTGCTTGGAAGGCGGCTTTGACTCAGATGCATTAGCGAGGGTACATTTGCAGTGCATTGCATTTATTAAAAGAGGCATGCCGAGCAAATAAGAAGCCCACAATCTAAGAAATAAAACCCAAATGCGGGATGAATCTGCACTACAATGTTGTTTTACTTAAAAGCTAATCACTGTCATATTTTCAGTGGGGGCTGCATTTGCTCAAATGGAATCCTTCTTATTGTACAGCTCTCCAGTGGTGCTTTCAGACCGTAAAATACAGCTTTTATCGTTATTAGTTTTTTTTTTTAGAGGGACTGACTGTATTTCTTTGTCTCATTGCATGTGTCTCTCTCTCTCTCTCTCTCTCTCTCTCTCTCTCTCTCTCTCTCTCTCTCTCTCTCTCTCTCTCTCTCTCTCAGTGGTCTGGTGGTAGCAGAGACCAGGGCTAATGAGACAGTCCCGGAGGTAGTGACGACGTCCGGCTACGCTCTGCTCCACTTCTTCAGCGATGCTGCCTACAACCTGACGGGCTTCAGCATCGCCTACTCGTATGTCTCGACGTCCACCGTCCTTCACTCTTTATCTAAATTCTCTCTTCCCCTTCTGGGTCTAATATAAATGAATGTCTGATAAACCCAATTCACCAGCCTGATCTCACAGGTAGACGTTAAAATGAACCAACCCGTTTTTACGTTAAACTAGTCACGTATTGACGCTTATGGGCCTCAGTTTGGTTTGAAATGTGCTAGGGACACAGACGCATCCCTTTTTTTTTTCTCTTTTGTACACGCCATGTTTTTAAAGACGCTGTCCTGTAGCTTACTTATGTAAATGAATCCAAATGTCCAGTAAAATGTGATGCTGTCCGACACGTTTTATGAAGAACATAGACACATGACCAGGTTCTGCTTCATGCATCCATGTAGCATGTTGACAGTGAGACATGAGGGGACATCAGACTCAGAGGAGCTGCAAAAGGAAAGAAGCGTGTAGCCAGCGCACCAGCAGAGCGCCTGTGTCCTGGGGGATAGACGTTTTTGTGGATTTGTTGACATCTGTCGCTCAAGAATTATGTTTTTGTTTGTTTGTTTTATTTGGATCCCCATTAGCTTCAGCATAAGCTAAAAGCTATTTTTCAAATATTAATATTAAATATTTAAGTTCCTTTTCATGTGTCCTAAACTTAATTTTTTTTTTTTATTTAAATTTAAATTAAACCTTAAGGTTTTAAAAAATTCCTCATGACGAAATCTGATAGGTATTCATACCCACCATCCCCACTAAAATCGACACCTATGTTGGTCAGTGTCTCTCAGTGTTGGATACCGTCTACTGCAAATGACTATACATTAGTAAAGTGGGGCAAAAAATCGGTTGAGAAATGATTTATTGACTTTGTCCCCTTTTTGCTCTTGAACATTACACATGTGGCTGTTTTAAGCTGTTTAGACGGGTGAGTACAGTCTTTGTTGTACGGTTTTTTTTGTTTTCCAACCCTACTCAAGACTCACTCGTACAGTAGGCTACAGACACAAATTACACCCTGCACACAAAGCCACACACTGGGCTGCTTTGTGTCAGCAGTGATGGAACATTTAATAATATGTGGTAGGCAGGTTGTACACATGGGAGGATTGAGTGAGGACAGTTACTGTACAGACACACACACACACACACACACACACACACACAAGGGGGGATAAAGGTTGTCATGGCGACACTCAGCAAACCTGCTTTTTGTATTAACGAAAAGAAGATTTTCTACCTCTGGTGCTTGACTCCTTTTTTGATCGTTCTATCTTTTTTATCATCTTTATTTATCTGATATAACAGAGAACCAGTGTATACTGTTTGGAGTATCAAAGTGTATAAATGCTTGTTCTCACAGTTTAGGTTTTATGTGATTTTTATGTCATTTTTCCCTGCTATTTAGGCTCGTACAGTTCTGTTTTTTTAATGGTCTCTCATTTTCAGTGTCTTTTAGTGCAAGCTTTATCTCTACTTCCTATCTTTTAAATTATATCTGTCTTGCTCCATCTCTTATTTGCTCCATGGTTCCTTGTTACATTACATTTAATTGGCAGAAGTCTTTTTTTTTTGAAAGCCACTTACAATAAGTGCACATAGACTCGCTACGAACAAGTTGAGAGATATCTTTTAAGAAATGGATGTGTATCCCTCTCAAACAAACCAATAACTGTTCAGTATGACGTTGCAACTGATTCATGTCTTCCAGTGTTTATATAACATTAGGAATCCACTGGATCGAGACATTTTCCACTCCATGCACTGTAATGACAAATGAGATATCAAGCATACTTTCCCTGTACAGACTGCATTATTTCTCATAACTCCATTGGTTTGAAAACCATTCTCCTAGATTTTTGTTGATGCTTCGATCTTATACTTATTCGTATTCTCATACCTACATATATTAATATTTGGAAAACTTTTCTTTTCTAAGGCTGGTAGGTTTTGGACATCATACAAGGACACATCAAACACAGTTCCGCCCCCTGTTTAAAGCCATTGTATTAAAAAAATGTGCAATAAAGCACTTCTGCTCGTGTCATGGTGAAGCTCACTGGTCAAACCAACCTAACTGCAGGTTAAAGTGTTTTTTTTTATATAAGTGGTCATTGTTTTGGAAAATCAAGTCAAATTCCAACTTTCACTCTCCTTTTAACTTAGGTTTGGTCTCCACCAGCTCCTTAGAAAAAATACCTGGCTCTTTAGCAGTTGCTAGATGTTCCACTTTCTTCACTAGCTGGTCTTTAAAATAGACTGTCTGGCTTTTAAAGCTGTGTAAATGGTGGGCAGTGAGTTTAATGGAGCTTGTTGGCCGCCTGCCGTGTCGAGATATGTAGTTGATGGGACAGCTGAGAAACATCTGTAGCGTAAATGTTCTTCTACCAAAACTATCAGGTTAAAGTTGCTGAAAAAGCTCTGTAGAGCTGCTGAGCTGGGCATCATTTCCTCATTTGGTTCAGCACTACTACTTTCATTAAACCTATATTTTTGTTACATGTATTTCTCAAATTTAGGGGATGATCAGATGTAATTTTTTAAGGAGGAGCTATATATCTACCTTTTATAATGGCCACTTCATATTGTCACTATACTGTCCTATTACTTTAGGCAAGATAAATCATATTAATGGCCTAAACTAGTTGCCAGCAAAGTTATCTCCCCCAAAGCTGTGGGGTTCAGTGGTGGAATGTAAATAAGTACATTTACTCAAGCACTGTACTGTGCTTAAGTAGAAATTTGAGGTGCTTGTTCTTTAATTGAGTCTTTTCTTTTCATGCCAATTTCTACTTCTACTCCGCTACATTTCAGTGGGAAGTACTGTACTTTTTACTCCACTACACTAAGCTGACAACTTTAGTTACTTTACAAATTAAAATGTTTGCACAAAAAACACATGTAGTTTATAAAATACAATGTTTTTTATTATACCTTAACCTCCCAAACAACATGTTCTACAGGTGCAGCTGAAATGATTGAGTCGAGTAGTCTCTTTGCCTGTGGTACAGTACATACTGTATAACCTTGAAGAAGTTTGACAAGGTTGCACTCATGCCTCTATATTGTTTCTGTTTAGAGTATGTATATATTGTGTATATATTAGTGTGTATATTTCTGTTTTGGTTGATATGTATGTGTGACTAACGATGCTCCAAAGACAAATTCCTCGTATGTGTCCTCATACCTGGCGAATAAAGCTGATTCAGATTCTGATTCTGAAGTTTCTTGACCTTCTGTCTAACTGTGAAGAAGTGTCTTGACTTCCTGTCTAACTGTGTCTCCGTCAGGATGAACTCGTGTCCCAACAACTGTTCGGGCCACGGCCGCTGTAGCACAGCCAACTCGGTCTCGGGCCGCGTGTACTGCGAGTGCGACGAGTACTGGAAAGGAGAAGCCTGCGACATCCCGTACTGCAGGGACAACTGTGGCAGCCCGGGCCACGGGTACTGCGACCTCACGGGAGAGAAGCTCTGCGTCTGCAACGACAGCTGGCAAGGTAAAGAGCAGGAGGGAGACAGGAAGCAGGAGGTTATCGGGGGAATTAAGATGGATATGGATGGATGGATGGATGGATGGATAGATGGAAAGAAATCTATAGATAGATTACAGTTTACATTATGTACATTTCAATCTAATTAAGTCCATCTTTTGAGCTGCAAATCACCAAATAAATACTTACTGTGCAACATTTTATTAATTCTACATGTCGTTGTTGCACCTTTATATAATTACTCTGCATTTAGTACAAATGAGACCAATGTTAGTGTGATTTATCCTAAAAAACAACAACAATTGGCACAGTTCCAATGATAATAAGGAGGATCTCTTTGTTTCTGTTTTGTTTACCATTCAATTAGAAAAGGAAACAAGTAGGAAACAGACAAAAGGCAGAGGAAACAAAAGCTCAGTGGCAGCCACGTCCCTGTTTGTGTTCAACATAATGTTGCCTGATTCAATATTGTTTCATGTCATGAAACAATACATGTCTTGGGAAATCTATCGTAGTGGCACATAATATAGCATGTGGCTTCATTTGTGAACAGTTTGCTCTTTCAGCAGCACACAGAACAACTTAACGATACACAGGGTCGGGGGCTCTGACTAATATTACACTGGGGTACTCCTTCTTAAATTTCCTGATGTAGGTTGGTCAAATTGGAAAAGTTCTCTGGTTATATAAAAGATTCAATGAATGCAATGCAGATCAAGCCTGTAGACAGGGGGCGTTCGGGTGGTTTGAAAGAACCACCCCTCCCACTGCCAAAGGTCCATAATTTAAGTCAGCTTTTTGGAGAAAAAAAACTAGTGTCTTTTTAAATAATGATGGCCAATAATTTGAATCCCCCCAAATTGAGAAAGATCCAAACCAAATTGAAGCCCTAATCTGATTCAAAGCTCAATTTCTGTGGATGTGTGAACAATCCACGCAACTAACTTTATGCAATTAACACCAAGGACACCGCGTGTGTGTGTGTGTGTGTGTGTGTTTGTGTGTGTGTGTGTGTGTGGTACATAATCGTTTTAAGCAATTTTTCATATTTTATATTTATAAATGTATACAGTATGTATACACATGTATACATACATGTGTATACACACACTGTATATGCAGATATAAACAATGCACTTTAGAATGCATCCCAGAGCCAAAAAATGTCACATCTTAAGCAAATTGAACAACATTTTAGTAAAAATTGTTCTTGTTAGACCAAATAATCCAGAAAGTTTACTGCATAAACAAATCAATGCATTAAAAGTCACCAAACTTAAGTATTTGAACCTCAGTTAAACACAAAATAAGGCGAAAAATGCAAAAAAATGTTCACAAAAAAGAACTAATAATGATACTGATGGTTCAATGCTAAAGTCCGGGCAAGTGAGATTAGATGATGAAGCACTGCCCCCTCCTGGACAAATGTTGCAAACACAAGTAGAAACAGATGGGTGTTCATAAACTGTAATCCAGCTTTTCTGCAGACATGCATGTTCATCCTATTATACAAATTATAAAGCTTTACAGAGCAAAGTAAAAGATCACAAGATAAACATAGTTAGGAGCCTAGCTGGCTGGCTGGCCTGTGGAAAGCCAGTTTAAATAGATAAGTTGTCAGAGTTTTGTAATAATAATACTCATCATCATAATACTCAATCATATTCGTACCTTCAGCAGGCACCGCCAGGCACCACCTACCAAGAAAGGGGGTCTGTCCGAGGCTTCTTCCTAAAAGGACGTTTTACCTCGCCGCTGTTGCACTAAATGCTCGCTCTTATTGGAACTTTTGGGTATTTGCAAATTCTGTGAGAGTGGTCTAGACCTGCTCTATCAGTAAATTATGTGAGTGTGGTGTAGACCTGCTCTATCAGTAAATTATGTGAGTGTGATGTAGACCTACTCTATCAGTAAATTATGTGAGTGTGGTGTAGACCTGCTCTATCAGTAAATTATGTGAGTGTGGTGTAGACCTGCTCTATCAGTAAATTATGTGAGTGTGGTCTAGACCTACTCTATCAGTAAATTATGTGAGTGTGGTGTAGACCTACTCTATCAGTAAATTATGTGAGTGTGGTGTAGACCTGCTCTATCAGTAAATTATGTGAGTGTGGTGTAGACCTGCTCTATCAGTAAATTATGTGAGTGTGGTGTAGACCTGCTCTATCAGTAAATTATGTGAGTATGGTCTGGACTTAGTCTTTTTGTAAAGTGTCTTGAGATATTGTAGATTCTTGATATTGATACTATAAACAGAATTGAATTGGGAGACATTGGAGGACTTGGTTTCCTGCTAAAGGAATTAATGCTCTAGCTGTTACAGATTATATTTTAGATGCATGGATACATTTATTATGCAGATTGTAAAGCCACCCTGAGGCAATTATCATTTGTGATATTTGGCTATATAATAAAATTGACTTGACTTGACATTTAAAATGTTGCATTTACCGTGACCGATTGATTTATGGTGTGAAATTAGAACTGTATTAACTCTTAATTAGCTGCCAGAAGACATTCAGAGACATTTACACAGGAAATAGTCTTGTTAAATAACATCTTGCAATCATCCTACATATATTACAGAGAAGGGATGAACATGTTTGTACAGTGTGTAATGGAGTATTTTCAATTAACCTTTTCATTTATATCTGAACAGGACACATTTTACTTCAGTGTGTGTATTTATACTAGCTCTAGTGAACAATCTGAGAGTGGCTCTAGTAATTTATCAAAACACACTCTGTGAAACACACTGAGCCCCCTGATTGGTCCATTAAAGGCTCCTGGATGATTTGTGCACTGTGACTCTTATTTCTTATTATTATAAAACAGTGATTTTCAACTTTTTGTTATTAATTTACCATAGTTTTTCATATAGCGCACAATAGAGCACTGTACCATCAGTGTCTGATTTAATACACAACAATTTTGTAACTGAAAAACACTTAAAAGCTCCATTTCAAGTATTTGGGGACAGTTTGGCATTAATGGAATGGACCACCAGAGGAAAATAGGGGAGGTCATGTCTTTGTATTCTTTGTTGAGAGAAGGGTCACCCAACGTTTTTTAGTCTAGAAAACAGCAAAATTCACGAATAGCTTCCTAACCCTCATGTTGCCCTCGGGTCAAATTGACCCGTTGTCCTATATCAATGTTCTTTTTAACTACTCAAAAAAACATGATTGATTCCACACAAGGCTCTTTGACAAGTACACATCTCTTCTTTCATTCATTTTGAGGCATCTTATTAAATGTATAGCATTTAAAAAAAAGAAAGAGGTGTTTTTGAAATAGTATTGAGTAAAAGTTGACATATTCCAGTAGGTGATTATCCATCAACATCCATTCCTTTGATTTTAGTCTAAATAATTACTAATTTCTGCTTTTCTAACTCAAACATTAGGTGTTATTTCCTATAAATGAGGTTTGACCATAAATTCCAAAAATAACTGTAAAACTAAAGTTAATAAGTTAGTGTTACGCAGTGTTGAAAACGGCAACAGGACAAACATTCAAAAAAATCCTCAAAATGGACAAAAACGTAAGAAAAAGTTAAAAACATTGATCAAAAGCGTCAAGAAAAGTGTTAAATAAAAAAATGGACAGTCTGTAAAAATCCATAATGAAGGCGTAACTATGGTGTATAATTCCTTTTAGAATTACATATAAAACAAACCTCACAGACCCCCTGCAGTACTGCAGAGTACACCTTGGGGAACACGTACCACCATTTGAGAAACGTGTGTGTGTCCAACACACAAGAAGTGGGGGCAAAACATGCGCCGGCTGCCATAGCAACTGCCAATTCACCACAGATAATAACACACAATAAAGCATATTCTGTCTTTCCTGCCCTCCTCCTATCCCTCCCCTTTCCCCATCCAACAATACAGAGCATGTGTTTGGCATGAATTTGTATCTTGTATCTTATCAATGTTACCGCCTGAAACCTTTTTATAAAAAAAAAAAAAATCAGCAAAGGAACATTTACGCTCTTAGTCAAACAACATCGTTTGAATGGATGTTAACGAAGCATACAAAATATTAAAATCCAGAATGAAGTATTAGGAGGAAACGTGTGTGTGTGTGTGTGTCTCTGTGTGTGTGTGTGTGTGTGTCTGTGTGTGTGTGTGTGTGTGTCTCTGTGTGTGTCTCTGTGTGTGTGTCTGTGTGTGTGTGTCTGTGTGTGTGTGTGTCTCTGTGTGTGTCTCTGTGTGTGTGTCTGTGTGTGTGTGTAGTTTGGACTTGATTCATTGCAGCTCAAGTGGACATGGGTTTATGTTTGGGACGATAACTTAAAGAGACCAGAAGACGTCTGCAGGACTGTACTGCCCCCTTTTAGTTTGCCATGGTCTATATTCATCTTTATTGTTATATTTGGTTTCTTTTTAATTTTGCTTTCATGTTTTTATGTACTGTATTGTGTTATTCTGGATGAGAGCAGCCGTGCTGTAGCTAATGGAGATCCTGATCAACTCAAGTTAAGCTGCCCCATTAGAAACCCCCTGATGGTTTACTGTAATCCTCTTTAACTCCCCCATAAGGTCAATGGGCTCAAAGATGATAATTTTATTGATTTGCTGTTGTCTAATAATCTCTTTAATCTCTGTTTTCACTTCAGTTTGGGGGAAAACATGTTCATGTGCTTTTTCGAAAATCTGAGTATTGACTGATCTCATGTGAAGAATTTTAAGCTTAAAAGGTTTTTCATGTCTGTCAGCAGCACCAGTGAATGTTTCAGAACAGATCCGTCCTCTTTGTTAGGCAGCCTGCCCGCTGCGATGGTGACTTGTTTCATAACCTGTGAAAGCATTGGGCAATTTTATCATCAAAACAAAAAATTATTAACACATTTGGGTGTAACATTTTACTGATATGTCATCGTCGTGCAGTATATGTGAGATTCGCGTCCGTAGTCTTCCTTTAATTGTCTTGTATGTTTTTTTTGTTTTTTTTTGTCTAACATTAAAGCAAAAACATAACATAAATGTATGGTTTCTATGGGTCCCCTTATGGCCCAGTTGGTGGAGCAAGTTTCCATATGTAGAGGTTTAGTCCTCGACGCAGGGGCCCGGGTTTGACTCCAACCTGCGGCCCTTTGCTTCATGTTTCCCCCCCCTCCCTGTCATGTCTCCGTCTGTCCTCTTGAATGAAGGCCTAGAAATGCCAACAAAATATCTAGCTTTTGTGGTTGTGAACAGTGACTTTTGATAAACAATCAGGAGGTAACTGTCAGATTTCATTGTCATTTTTTTATTATACTTTCTATTATCATATACTAGGCCTGTGTAGTGTAAAAGTGCCTTTTATAACATGTGCAGTGGCTTGAGAAAGTTAAAACATCCCTGTTAAAGTTGATAAAAAAGAGGAATAAAAAAAATCTTTTGTGAATTGATCTTAGTGCCCTAATTAACTGGGAATGGGTAACTTTCCATAAAATCATCTCTCAGTGCAAATCAATCCAGCTACTAGGGTAACATCATGCTGATCTCTAGGTGAAGGGTATGGGGTGATGTGTGTGTGTGTGTGTGTGTGTGTGTGTGTGTGTGTGGGGGGGGGCTATTTTAAATTCAAAGGCCAAGGGAACTTCATCAGGATGCATAGGATCCTGGATCCATGAAATAACTGGCCTTTAAAATTCAAAACCTGCCTGCTTCTATGGGAATTTAACGTGGGGGGGGGGGGGGGGGGGGGGGGTGTATTTATGCCCCCTGTATTTTAAGGAAGAACATTCATATTTACATTATTCATTCACAAAGGAAGCTGGTGTCCTTTTTTATTCCTCTTTTTAATCAATTTTAGCCTGGGTATGCAAACTTTCTCAAGCCACTGTATACAGTATGTGTCGGAAGAGGTGCATTTATCATTCATCATAATTTTGTGTTTCAGTTTGTCAATCAAATGATGAGCTACTGTAAACCTGCTACCGGTAGCTCACGGGCGACCTGTTTGAGACCCCTACATAAACTTCCTATAATATGATACCACTGAAAACTTAGTGAGAATAGACTCATTCAAAGTGTTACCTTCAGCCGCTTACCTGCGGTGTTCTCAGGTCAGATCTGTGGAGGCTTTTTGATACTTCCAGTGGGTGCAATGTCAAAAGTGACACCAAACTTCATATTCCACATAACTGTTCTTTTGAGACGTGAAAACTGAATTCAAACCGGTTTCAAACGCCGTGATCTTGATAACTGTGATTTTTAATCATGTTAGTGTCTATTAAAGATACTATTTAAATCAAGTGTAACGTCTCTGTATGTCTCAGGTCCAGACTGCTCTCTGTCCGTTCCCTCCACTGAGGCCTTCTGGGTGCTGCCTAGCGTCAAACCGTCGGCTCAGTCTCTGGGCCGGGCGTCCCAACAGGCTCTGGTGCACTCTGGGCTGATGTGGGTGGTGGGAGGATACTCTTTCAACTACTCCAACTACCACATGGTCCTCAAGTAAGCAATTCCTTAAAAGAAAGTTTCTGCTTCTGTAAAAGTTGGAGGTCCGTGTAAAAATCCCACTTGTGTTGAGAAAAACAAGATTTATTTGCGATCTAATGGAGAAACACTACACTTCCTACAATCCTTAACGTAACAGAGACATCTCTGATTGGTCCAACGCGCTGTTACCATGGAAACGTTTACTGTACCCGCAAAACCGCAAACATCTAGATTGAGCTTCTACCATTGGAGTCTAACTGATGGCTCCTGTTCACAGTCTTGTATCTTTTGCCGTTTTTAAAATGTTTTTTGACCTAAATCAAATGTTTCATATTCACGACTCATCTCGTCGCTGGTTGGCTTGGTTACAGACTTAAAGCTATAGTGCATAGTTTCTGTCACCCCCAGGAACTCTAAATAATGACCCCAAAAAACGTCTTTGGCACTTACACATGATAAAAGTCCTCGAGATCGTGCACCACTCCACCCCAGATGTTGTGCTAAGTGTGTTAAGAGTTGAGGAAAGTTGTGAAAGATGTTGAAAAAATTGTCACAGCAATTGCAAAAAAAAAAACTGTTTCACACACCCTGAAGAAGGCCGTCTGTGCCGTTACACGTTGGTTGCTCCTCCCTATGTCTTTTAAATGTTCTGTTATGAAATAGTCAGTAAAATAAAGGCTTTTAAAGTCATTTGAAAGAAGAGTGCCTTGGGTTCCCTTTTTTCTAGACTTTGAATAATTGACTTCCCGATCCTAAAGAGCACCTTCAAACATCTGGCTGAACTTCCTGACACCCGGGACTTTTTTGTCTAGCCTTCTGTTTCTCTTTCTTTTCTTTGTTTCCGTCTACAGCTACAACCTGGAGAGCGGCACGTGGGACGTGGTTCCCGTCAGCAGCGGCCCCCTCTACAGATACGGCCACTCGTTGGCTCTGTACCAGGTAACACAGCTGGGGCTGCTACTCTGACCCTCGTGTTGACCCGGTGTCCTATATCAATGTTCTTTTTATTCCCCCAAATAACATGATTTGTTCCACACAACACTCCTTGCCAAGTACAAATCTCTACTTTCATTAATTAGGGGGTTTCTTTTTCAATTTCATAGCGTTTGAAAAAAACTTGAAGTGGTTTTGAAATAGTATTGAGTAAAAGTTGACATACTCCATTCCTTTAATTTTAGTCTCAATAATTCCCAAGTTCTGCTTTTCTAACTCCAACATTAGGTCTAATTTCCTATAAATTAGGTTTAATGACCATAAATTCAAAAACAACTTTAAATCTAAAGTTAGTAAGTTAGTGTTACGTAGTATTAAACATCAAAAAAGTGACAAACATTGAAATAAAGCGTCTTAAGTGTTGAAAAAATTTACAAAAACGTAAGAAAAAGGTAAAAACATTGATAAAAAGCATCAACAAAAGTGTTGATTTTCAATTTTGGCGGAAGAAAACTCAAGGGTTAACGCACACTGTCAATAAAAGTTGAGTGAGGCATTAAAGTACAACAATAAAACTCTGAATTCCAACAGCTTTAGTTAACTATTATAAAATATTGTTGCAGCTCATTTGACCCGTTAAAAATTACAATCAAACGTCCCTCCGTCCGTCTTTTCTTTCCTCGTGTAGGACGAAATCTACATGTTTGGTGGGAAGCTGGAGGCGAAATCGGCCAACGTCACGGACGAGCTGTGGGTGTTCAACATCCCCAGACGCACCTGGTCACCACGGAAACCAGCCCCGCCTCCTCCCTACGCCCTGGAGGGGCACACGGCCCACGTGGTGGAGCTGGCCGACGGCGGGCCCGTCATGCTGATCTTCTTTGGCTACTCGCCGGTCTACAGCTACAGCAACAAAGTTCAGGAGTACAACATCAGTAAGTGCACCTGCTGACCCTGCTGGCATCGACTGCCCCCCCCCCCCCTTTGTCTATGGTTTAATTGCTTTTTATTGATGGAAGTCCAACACAAGGACTCTTGAAGCTGTCAACATTTTCCAAAGGCTATGTTCAGTCAGATTCACTGTCATAATTGCTATTTTTTAAACGATTGATTGGCTTCAGAATCAGAAAAGGGACTTATTCCGTAAGGGACTCATTAAGTAAGTAACCATTATAAGGAATATGCTTTGGTGGATGCTGCATACATAAACATATTAAAAGGAAATGTAAAAGAAATTTCAACATAAAACAAGATACACACCATATTTGCTTAACAATAATAAAAGAGGCTGAATGGTTTGGTGCAGGATAAGCAAAGAAGTTGATGACTGTGCAAAAAGTTCCGTATACATAGCAATTTGCAATTTTAGAAATATTGCAATTTGATAGTATTGAGTATTGCGATCTTCTTTTCTTTCTTTAAAGGTCCCATGGCATGACAATTTTACTTTATGAGTTTTTTTTTAACGTTAATACTAATGAAAGCTCATTGTGGGACTGGCTCCAGTCGCTGTAATTCTGTAAAAGAGACTTCAGATACAGTATTAGGGGACCACTAAGGTCTATATAAAAGAGACTTCAGATACAGTATTAGGGGACCACTAAGGTCTATATAAAAGAGACTTCAGATACAGTATTAGGGGACCACTAAGGTCTATATAAAAGAGCACATTGTATATTCAAAGAGCCCCATGTCATGGGATCTTTAACACAAGCATATGTTACACTTCAAAAGACAATCCATCATGAGAAATTTCTATAAGCAAATTGTTTTCTATAAAACAATGTGCATCACATATCAGTGAGACAGTCTGACATTTATTTCATGTGTAAAGAAGAACATCACACGTATTTCGGTATTTTATGCTCTCGCTCGTGAAACATATGATGTAGTCTACGTCAGCGGAACTGTACGAACATAAAATATTCAGGTGAATTATTAGTAAAAGAATGAAATGAACAATAATCATTCTTTCTTTCTGCTGTTGACATTCTCAAGTGAAAGATTTCAACTTCCAATTTTGGGAGGAACCCACCCAGCTGCATGAAACACACAAACCAGTACCAGAAAAACACCAAGATCAGTCCCACACACTTCCATCAGTCACTCAGATCCTGGAGGTTCAGCCTCTTCTTTTGTATGTCGGATATCAGAATGAACATGCGCTTCACGCCTTTAACACATTGCTCCTAAAACTCGACATGAAAGGAACTATATTGTCTGGTCTCAGAGCCATACTGGGTGGAGCTTCTTTATGTCAAGGCAGAGCCCCCTCTTACAGCAAAGTCCTGCTAAGAAGCATTCAGTAGCTCACTGGGTACAAAAAAACTCAAGAAAAAAAAAAAAGAGTTGGCAATCCAAACTTTTTTTTCTGTAGAATACTGTTGCATAACTTTCTAATCCTGGCATTAATGTTCTCTGTCAAGCAGGGTAAAGATGACTTTTCAAATGTTCTTGTTTTCCGAGTTGGAACCGGTTGTTAATGCTCAATCCTTTTTTTCTTCTTTCACCCCGTTCACATACTTTTGGTTTTGGGGCTATTTGGTGTGGTTTGGTGGAGGACCATGATTTCCAATGAAGGGAAGTCTTAATACCACAGCATATGTGATATTTTAGTCAATAGTCTTTAGCCAACTTTATTGCAACAGTTTGGGGAAGGCCCTTTCCTCTTTTAACATTACAGTGTCCCATAGGCGTAATTGCACGCTTCCATTTACATAAATAAAGATGTTTCCACCATAGATCGATTCAGAAAAGGCACAAATTGTTGAAGAAATGTTCACCTGATTGCAGAAAATGAAGTGTTTTGATTGCTTAAAAGTGCAGATCTCAACCAATGTTGAAACCAAAATTGCGATTCTTTTTCACTGATACTGCATTTTAATTCATTAACATGAAAAGGAATGACCACTTTTGCATCATTATTCTCATTTTCACGAAAGAAAACTGAAATAAAAAAAGATTACAGTGTCTTTTTGGTGAGGTTCTGTACCAAGTGTACTAGTCTTTAGGATAGGATTTATAGGCCTGGGACGTCTCTGCAGCACCACAATACTTTGCCACATATTTTACCTTTAACAAATATTAGGATATTGCACTAGTCCATTCGGCGAGCCCTTAAATGGTACGAACGAGTTCATGAGAATGCGTTGAACAATGGCAGACATCCACCGTGTAGAGAATGTGAGCAATACACAGAACCCAGAGAAGAGCTAAACTCCATGTGTGTTGTTGTGTTTTAATATGGTTTGTTGTCCAGCTCTCTTAGACCAGAGGCTGAACTTCTGTCTGTTTGAGCTTTTGATATCAAAACAATAATCTTCATTCAGAATTGTCCTCATACTTCTGGCCATTTAATGTTCTTTTGGACGTTTGCTCTGTTTCCCTGATGAGCCAGTAGGTGGCAGTGTCACACCACGTTGGAAACCAAGTCAAAATTGCAGCACAGACCGATAGACAAACATGTGTGCAGCTACACAACAAAAGCGCATACACACACACACACACACACACACACACACACACACACACAGTGTGGTCATTAAGAAGAGGTGGCACCCAGGCCGCAGTGTCTAGGAGATGATTAATGAATCCAATGCATTCCCTCACTCTCCTTCCTCCCTGTTTTTCTGTTTTTCTCTCTTTCTTCCTTCCCCTTTCTCTCTGTTTTTCTACACTCTCTCATCCCCTTTCTTTTTCCCCCCCATCTTTTTCCTCTCCTCCTCTAGGCCTCAGTTTCTGTCCCCCCTCTGTCCTTGCTCCCCCTTCGGTCCCCCATCATCTCCTGCTCCTCTCCCTCACCTTTTTCCATTTCCTTCCATCACTTTCATCTTCACCCACCTCTATCCCTTCCCCCTCTCTCTGACAATGTCATAGCATAAGTCTGCGCTGAGCATCATTAGGCTTCGGAGGGCGAGCAACCATGAGTCAGTGCAACCTGGAAATGAGCAGAAGGGAGAAGAAGCAGAGTGTAAATTATGAGATAAAAGGATTTAATGGCCGCTCAGAGAGACAGGTTCACAGCAATTAGCTGCCGGAGATAAGATAAGAGTTGAAGACCTTCTACCTTCTTGTCGTCTCTTTACAGTTGTCCCTCTTTCTATTGCAGTTTCTCACGTTCTTTCTTGTTCTTCTTTACATCATTTCTCTCTGGGCACTTGTAGATCGGCCAAGAGTTTTTGATGTTTGCCAATTAAAGTGCTCATACTCAGCTTCTGACTGGCTAGTAGTCCTTACCTAGGTACTGTCAGGGCCCTCATACTCTGCTCCTGACTGGCTAGTAGTCCTTACCTAGGTACTGTCAGGGCCCTCATACTCTGCTTCTGACTGGCTAGTAGTCCTTACCTAGGTACTGTCAGGGCCCTCATACTCTGCTTCTGACTGGCTAGTAGTCCTTACCTAGGTACTGTCAGGGCCCTCATACTCTGCTTCTGACTGGCTAGTAGTCCTTACCTAGGTACTGTCAGGGCCCTCATACTCTGCTTCTGACTGGCTAGTAGTCCTTACCTAGGTACTGTCAGGGCCCTCATACTCTGCTTCTGACTGGCTAGTAGTCCTTACCTAGGTACTGTCAGGGCCTCATACTCTGCTTCTGACTGGCTAGTAGTCCTTACCTGGGTGGAACAAAAGTGAGATGTCTTTTTTTTTTATGAGATCAATGTAAATCTATTCTGGTACAAACTCTATATACAATTATGAACCTGAAAATGAGCATAATGTTTATTAGCATTACTTTTTCAACACATCTACACATGTCATCCAGTCTCTCATCAATGGTGTAACTTGTTTAAACGAGGGCAGATATTAAATGGTAGTGATCCTGGAAAGCTGAATGGAATTTATTACACAGCATAATACATAATACATTGAAACGGCAGTAAGTTGAGAAACTGGGGTCTGAGTCTTTTGAAATCTTTCACAGTGCGTCTCAGGCTTCATTTACATTGCTATGTTTTGGTTTTTACATGTAGGCTAAGCAGAGTTTTGAGCCAACAGTGATCTCTGTGTGTTTTTTATCTCCAGTAGAAGATCTAATCTCACATCTTATATTGGGCACAAACAGGAGGAAGCATGTATACTCCGCCTGTTGTTGACAGTTGCCAAGGTAACGTTAGTAGCTTAGTCTCAGGGACGTTGTGACCCGTTCAAGCAGCGAAACATTGGCATCAGTGTCGGTGTTGCCAACGGTCTCCGTTTGTGGCCGTTGACACGGCAACACAACCCCGCAGATTCCAAACCAAAACGGGCCAGGAGTGTTTTCAGTTGTCTCTGAAACGCCAGAGCAGTGTGAATGCACGCTGTAAACAAAGCAAAAGTTGTTTGTTTTTTATGTTAAAGCTACTCGGGGAGCAGTGGCAGGTCGCATGGTTCAAGGACCAAAGTACAGAGTTTGGATTGGTAGCTGGAGAGATGGCAGTTCACTTCCTGGGCATTGCCAAGGTGCTCTTGAGCAAGGCACCGTACCCCCCACCCCCCAAAACCCAAAACCACTCACTCTGACATCTCTCAGTTTGTGCATGAACAGGACCGGATCGTGTGTGTGTGTGTGTGTGTGTGTGTGTGTGTGTGTGTGTGTGCGTGTATTCCAGGCCTGTGTGTAGTGATTTCTAACAAACAGAATGTAAATTGCAATTTCCCCACAGGGGATCAATAAAAAGTATAAATTAAATTAAATTAAATTATTCCTACAGGTGTAATCCTAACCCTCCTCAGCCAGTGGGGGCATTCAGATGCAGATTCTCAACACTAATTCAGAGGGTTGTGTGGTGAAATTCCCTGTCTGAGTGCTTTCTGGTTTATTTTGTGTTTTAGTTTCTCACTTTGTCTCCTACTGCTCTTAGTACTACTAGTGCTCTCGGGGATTTACCCATTTGGATGACGCCATGTTTTTTCAGGCCTTTGAAGTTCCTCGTCCTTCTAAGGCTTTGTCTGCTGTGTTGTTTTTTCTTTAGTGGGAGGTGCTCGGATGACCTAATGCCC
Source organism: Etheostoma cragini (assembly GCF_013103735.1). Lineage (NCBI taxonomy): Eukaryota > Metazoa > Chordata > Actinopteri > Perciformes > Percidae > Etheostoma > Etheostoma cragini. Next base: position 1,265,853 of record NC_048423.1, on the reverse strand, counting down.
GCCTGTTTTTAATAAGATTTCTACTCAACTGAATTCATCGGTATGCATCACACTGGTCTAATAAAGGGTCGCTTTTGAATTCAGTCTAATTTCCTCTGGCCCCTCTTACGGTTTGGCTCACTCCCTCTCGCCTTTCTTCTTTTCTCTTCCCCTCGCTCTATCTCATCTCCAGAATTAGAAGTGTGTTGCTTTTTGGCACGGACGTGGGAAGCCAAACCTGCCAAAGCATCGAAAAACTTTTAAGTCATCGACTTTCTGTTGTGTATTTTCCTTATGCAAAAAAGACAATCAAATGTTATTGTTATATATTGTGTGTGTGTGTGTGTGTGTATGTATGTATATATATATATATATATATATATATATATATATATATATATATATATATTATATATATATTTATTTTCTTTTGTGATTCGGATTAATCAGACGCCTGTCTGCTCTTTGTGTCTCAGGGTCTAACTCGTGGCAGGTCGTGTCTGCCGAAGGGGCCGTGGTCCAGGGCGGGTACGGCCACAGCAGCGTCTACGACGAGGCCAGCGGCTGCGTGTTTGTCCACGGCGGATACAAGGCGCTGAGCAACAACAAATACGGCCTGGTGGACCACATGTACCGATACCACGTCCACACCAAAACATGGTGAGAGCACACAATGATGTTACCCTGTCACAAAACAATCTGATAGGGTCCTGGCAGAAATATACCGGTACCTTTTCCATTAAGTTTGCAGACCATGTGGCCAGGTTGGCTCAGTGGTTGAGCCGGCGCACATATACTGAGAGGTTTATGCCTTGATGCAGTGATCCAGGGTTTGAATCTGATCTGTGACTATTTCCTGCTTTCTCCTCTAGCTGTCCTATCAAATTAAGGCGAAAATGCCCCAAAAATAATCTATTATTTATCTATCTCATTGTCTAAATACATCCATCCTTTATTTTGATGAGCATTACTAGTTTATAATTTATACTGTTTATTGATCCCCATTGGGGAAATTACAATTTACACTCTGTTTGTTAGTAATCACCTATACACATGCTGAGGACTTGTTCCTTCATTCAGACATCCATCTGCTCTATTTTTAATTATTTAGCATGCACTATGTCCGTTTTTCTCAAACCTTTTACACAACATGCCCATTCAGAAACTATTACCAACTACGTGTGGCAGGCGCCCAGTCCAATGGGAGTTGGGTTGGGAACCGGAGGTACGGGTTTGAGTCCACCAATGGAACAAAGTATGGTGGTGAACGGGTAGCTGGAGAGGTGCTAGTTCACCAAGGTGTTCTTGAGCAAGGCACCGGACTCCCAACTGCTCTGGGTGCCTTTCCACGGGCAGCCGCCCCTCCCCCACACACACACACACACACACACTCTGACACCTCTCCAATTAGTGCATTGATAGGTATTGAGCATGTGTGTAATTCAGGCCTGTGTGTAATAACAACAAAGTGTAAATTGTAATTTCCCCTTGTGGGACTAATAAGGGATACATTATTTATTATTTATAGTCAGCTACGGCCAGTAGAAAAAATATTGGGCCTCCTTTATCTCCCCCAGGCTGAGTCCTTTGCAGTGGACCGGGTTTGAGTCCGACCTGTGGCCCTCGCTGCGTGTCATCCCCCATCTCTCTCCCACCTTCCTGTCTATCCACTGTCACTACCAAAGGGAAAAAAAGAAAGCATGATTGATTGTTAACAGCTCCAGCGAGGCTGTACCTCCTAAATCCTGCTCCATCTGAACCCAAATTTGTATATAATTTACATATCTCCTTACTGCTCTGCTTCGTTTGCTGCTAGCATGCACTGTGGAGACTTCAACCACCGCTGCTTCAGTAGCGACGTGCACCAGCTTGTCCACTACACTTTCAGCTGGGCTGTTTACAATATTTTCCTCCTCATCCACACTCCTCTTCCTAATAGTTGCTGTTTGGAGCCACCCTTTTTTAACCATTCATTTTACCTCTGCTTAATATCTTGCATCTCAGCTCTTGTCTAACTATGGTTGCACGTGCACTAAACGGAACTATTAGCAAGCTCATATTGAAGCACTTAAACATTTTAAATGACTTTTAACCGATCGTAGGTAAAGTATTATTGGAAAGGTTGTAGTATTGTTTTTAAATACTAGATCAGAGATACCACTTGAGGGAGCTCGCAAACCACCATTACATGTCCTTTAAGTGACACTTTTATCCAAAGCGACACGATTGCTTTATATGTCAAAGGCTGCATGACTCTGGAGCAACTAAGGGTTAAGTGTCTTCCTCAGGGACACATTGGCTGTATCACAGTGGGAATTGATCCCAGATCCCCCACAGCAAAAGCCTGTGTCATATCTACTGCACCATCACCACCCACACTGTGCCGTCACCACCCATGTTCGACAGTTTGAGAATGAGTGCACGTAATTTCCTGCACCAGTCTTACTCTTACAGAGGTGAGCACACTATCAGTTAATCAAAACTTGAATAAATAATTAAAAACAATGTTTCATGCAGCTGTTGTGTAATGCAACCGTGCAAAGATAGACGGTGTGGTTGTGTCAGAATGAGCTGAGGAGGGATGAGAGTGGAAGGATCCGCCAGGAGGTCTGACCTCAGCTGACCCCAGGCAGATGGATGGGTGAAAGAAGACGCTCGGCTCCTTCAGTCCCTCCTCTTCATAAGCATATGCTCACATGTGCTCATCTCACTTTCATGATGGAATTTGTGTTTGGTGTCAGGTGTCACTTTAGCCGATGGACTTTTGAAAATTCTCAGACGGACACACGTGTGGGTATTCCAGCTATTCTACACAGCTACGGCCTAATGTAAAGACCATAACTTCCTCTCTGTCAGCAGAACCCTCCTGGCAAAGTCTACCAGGGCAGGGTAGAGTCCTGTACAGGACATCTCTATGGTGGTGGTTCCCAACTGGTCTGGGATCAGGGTCCATAGTTCTCCTCAAGGGGGAAAACGCATTTAAAGAGATAATTGACTTCATTTGAAGGTGAATCAATTGAAAGGAAAAGTTCATTTGATGCTCCTGTGTACACTGCAGGCATCAGATTTGTAGGGCCGACTGCACAGAACCAGCAGTATTTTTAGCAAGGGTTGCAACATTTTTATGTACTACAGATACCCCCAATGATTTTCAAAAAAATGTATTTGACTTATGTTAATTAATGTTAAAAAATATTTAGTCCTTATCCTTTTTCATTTCTTTTAGCTCTCTCCAAACAGGTACTGCTAACTTGAGTAGGGATTGAATGATTTGATCAAGCAGCTCTAGACTTTCCAGATGTGTCCCAGCAAGCAGATCCAATTTTAATGATAAAGAGTGATTTTGCAGGGGGTGGGACTATCAAACAAATTTACCCACTGATTGCAGACATGTCTATCGCGGTGTAAGTCTATTAGAAAAATCTTTTTTGGCCAGAAGGCATCCCGTGACGGGCCGGGAGTTGCAATTCCATAGATCCGCTGTGTTTGAATTGCTTCAAATCCCAGCGTACTTCTTTTGAGCTTGCTTTTATTTCCCAGGATAACATGAACACAGTAGTTTTGTGATGTTTTTTTTAGCGTGAGTTAGACCTCTAGAAACTAAACTAGAAGATGAGCATTATTTATTTATCTCACTCACGATGTCTGTGTGTTCATTAGTGATGAGGCTCAGTGTGTTCCTTTAAGAACTCAAATATCCAAAGTCTCTGGTGGAAAGTTGCTGCAGTAAGTGAAGAGGCCACAGATAGCCCACACAGTTGGTCCTTAATATGCGACCTTTGACCTCACACACAACCAACTGAGACCTCCAACAACGTGTGTGTGTGTGTGTGTCTCATAAAAGAACAGTTGGTATGAAGGGCAGTCACCACAGGCCAGGTCACACGCCCAGACAGACGCCATCAATGACATGGCGCACACACACACAGCCAAACACTCACATTACTGACAAATTAACACTTTCCTAATATGTCTCATGCTGACGTGCACTCTTTTCTCTGTGTGTTTATGTGTGTGTGTGTGTGTGTGTGCGCAGGCTGATCCTCGCGGAGAGTGGCGTAGCGCGGTACCTCCACTCTGCGGTGCTTCTGAGCGGCACAGTGCTGGTTTTTGGGGGAAACACCCACAACGACACGTCACTCAGTAACGGAGCCAAGTGCTTCTCTGCTGACTTCCTGGCATACGATATAGGTAAGGATCTAAAATCAAGTAATCAATATTGGTAAGTCTTAAAATCACACACATACACCGTGGCTCGGACTACAGTATATCTTGTAGCAGATGGTACTATTAGTTACCAACTACTTCCTTACACCCAAACATGACGGGAAAGGAGTAACACAGGGTGACCCAGCTGAGGTTGTGACTCCGGTTAACCTTATGGTTGATGACATCTCAATCAAGTGTTTCAATTAATGATGTTTTTTAAAGCTTGAGAAGAAAACATGCAATGGAGTGCCATCCTAAGACCTTTATTCCTCACAGATGAACCCCAATGTTTTTAACCCTCATGTCGTCCTCAGGTCAAATTGACCCGTTGTCCTATAACAAAGTACAAATCCCTACTTTCATTCATTTTGAGGGGTGTTTTCAATTTTAAAGCATTTGATAAACTAATTGAAGTGGTTTTGAAATAGTAACGTTAGGTATAATTTCCTATAAATGAGGTTTAGTGACCATAAAGCAGCGTCTACAAATAAAAATGTAATGTTTTCTATTTTAAGATACCTTCTATTGATTAATTAATTGTCAGTGATGCTTAATGTAGCCTACAGCAGTGTAATGGACTTTTGGACTCGGCATGCAGGTGAAGCGCGGACTCATTGCAAAGTTTAACCTTCCTAGCGTGAAATACAGTTTAACTAAACACCCGAAAAACCTTGATGATACCATGCTGAATGAAGACTGGGTCAAAGGAAGAGGAAAAGCTTTCTGTAACCGGGCCAAAAAAACAATGACACAAAAAACCCTAAAAGAAGAAGAGTTTGCAAAGGAGAGGCTGTAGGATAGGTTGAGAGTGTGGATGATTAAGAATCTCATTACAGGCTACCCAGTCGCACCATAGACCAGATGGCATGAGGATATTTCCATCCCTCGACAGGGATGGTGAAATGGAAGAATGGAAGCGAGCTTTGGGAGAGGAAGAGGAGGACTACAGCATCTCTTCACAGGAGAGAAACAACGGGGAGCAGAGAGATCAACAAGAATGAAAACAGAAGGAGGGGAAAAAAAAACTTAAGATGGATGTATAAGCATGGAGAAGTGGTGCAGAGTGGGAAAGAGAGATGGACGAGGACAAAGAGAAGCATAGAGAGTGGAGGCAGGCGGTTCCGCAGAAGCTCAGTGGGTGAAGTTACCATGTCCTTGTCACATTGTGGTGAAGTTACCAGCAGACACGTGAACAGATCTTTCCCAGAGGCCATCACTCTCCTTACCCACCTCTCTCCCATTGCCAGATCATCCTCCATAGCGCGGATCCGTTAAAAAGTTGTTTAAGTCGTGCAACAGAAAACTTATAATGGACATAATTCTAATATATAATATAATATAATTCTAGCTATAGCTGTCTGGATTTACCCTGCAGAGATCTATTTCAGGACAAGGTAACCACAGTCCTCAGAAATCCACCAGAGGTTAAAATTCCAACACAGTGAGACAGGAAGGTAACAGACATCCGGCGAAAAAGACATGCATCCGGCGGAATTTCCTGCAGCACCGGAGCAGATGCTGAGATAAAGCAATGAAGGTCTTAGCAGCGATAAGAAGAAATAAGTGTGCACTGCATTAAGGAAGGAGAGAGGGATTTACACAGAGCGGGAGAGAAATAACAGGTTAATGAAGGAGGGATTTAGGGAGAGAAAAAGAAACACGGACTACTGTGGAAGAGACTCACCTGAAAGCAATAAAGGTATGCTAGGGTAAAGCAGGTAATAAGCTTGTGAATAAAAGGCTAAATCAAACATAATAAGCAATAAAACATTTGTTTACTAAGTGTCCCTGACTTAGAGAAGTTGAGTCGTAATAAACGTCTGTATTTACATGTCCCTCAACTCTGCACAAATACAGAATATCATTATTTATTCACTACTGCTCTTAATTGCAGATCGGCACAACCCTACTGTCCACTAGCCACCTCTTCATCGCAGCGCAGAGACCCAGGAGGGAGAGAAAAGGGAAAGGAAAGAAGGCAAAGGGAGGTAGCAGGAGACATTTAGGGCAAATACACAGTCTGAACAGGAAGCACGCTCCGGCAAAAATCATTTGCATATGTTAGTTTTTTGTACGAGCTGCGTGTTGTTTTCCTGTCGACCACAAGCTTTTTATCCTTCCAGGTCAAAAAATGAAAACTAACTTAAAATGGGGTCTTTCCTGACATTTTTATCCAAACTCTTTTTTTTTTAAATTCTTGGTCAATAAACCAAAATTTATATGACATTGTACCTCATTTTTTTTTATAATAAAAGCTGAACTTGTGACTTATAGTTAAGATCAGAGGACGTTGGGTGGATCACAGACTGGTGTATGTCAAACTTTAGTCAGGATAGTGTTTTGAAACATTGCAATTTTTCAAATGGTAAAACATTGAATAAAACACCCAAAATACAATGATAGTAATCATTGATATTACCTGTAAAGATTGGATCAACTTTTTCAACGTCTCAAAACATTAGATATAATTTCCTATAAGTGAAGTTTATTGAGCATAAATTACAAAAATAACGTTAAAAAGTTAGTGTTAAAGCAAAAAAAAGTGATAAACATTGAAAAAAGGGACAAAAAAAAACTTGAAACAGTGATCATCAACTGGCGGCCCGCGGGCCGAATGTGGCCCGCCAAGCCGTTCGTTCCGGCCCGCGATTGGATTCCAA
>NC_048423.1:1249347-1258905 GCF_013103735.1 Etheostoma cragini | reverse complement strand
TTGAGTTGAGGCAAAAAATCTATCACCCCTGGTGGTTGTCTGTGGTATAGGTGATAGGAACCTGTCTCATAAAGGCCATCAGTTTTGTAATGAAATGGAAAAAGTATTAACAATAAACATCAATCATAATGTTATACCAAAATATGATTTTTTTATTTAATTTTTATTTAAGGGTCCGGCCCCCAAGGAGACTGTCTGGTAAAATTCTGGCCCTCTGACAAATATAGTTGATGACCCCTGACTTAAAAACATCGATTAAAAAGCTTCAACAAAAGTGTTGATTTTTAAGACATAAGGGGTATATATGTGAAAATAAACCTTTGGACACAGTTAGTTAAACCAACAAGGACAAAATACACTTTTGGTAACTGCACTCTGAAAAGACACACACACACACACACACACACACACACACACACACACACACACACACACATGCATCTTCAGCCCAGTCAGCAGGGCGGTGTCGGTTGCCAGCGTGTGGTGCCTCCCCCTGGAATCACCTCCGTGCTCCTGCCACAGGGCCGCTGATGTGTGAGGAACATCTGGCAGTGAGTGTTAAATGCGTTCTCAGTCAGTTCCTCCTTTTTTATTGAGAAAGTTCAGCAGTGTGTTAGTAGCATTATAGCCTTGCATTGTCAAAACCTCCTCCACAGCGCCGTGGAGGAGGGTCTGGCTAGTCCACACAGGATTCTGGGATGGGAATAAAAGAGCTCTGGTTTGTTGGCATTTCCTTAAACCAATCAATATCGTGTTGAGCTTCGGCAAAATAGTCGTGATGCAACGTGTGTACGTTCAAAAGTTGTTTTAGTCGCGCAACAGAAACCTCCGATTGGACAGATAGTCTAGCTAGCGGTCTGGACTTACCCTGCAGAGACCTGGGGAGGATCTGAGGTTAACCATAGTCCTCATACATCTACAGGGTTTAAAATTCAAACACAAAGAAAACGGAAGGAAACTGACATCAGCCGAAAAGACATGTATCTGGCAGAAGTGGAACGTCGTGGAGATGGTCTTGTAGCATTATAACCTCATCAACGTAGTGTGTCAGTAATTCAATTTTTCTTTGATCCCCTGTTCATATGCTTCTTTTTCTTGGTTGACTTCTTGTCTTCTCTCCTCTACTCTTTTCCTTTTCATGTTGCCCCCCCTTCATCTTCACCGTTTTCCCTTTTCCTTCACTGTGACAAACGTGAAATTTGAATTATTTTTACAGTAAAGGTATTGTACTTCCATTTACAGCATTTTATGTAGTCTCTGTAAAGTACAAAGCAATTAAACACAACATAAGATTAAAAATATACAGTAGTTTACTTTACTATTTACAGTACTATGGTGGCTATATTGTGATTTTTTTTACAGTAATGCTTTGACTACTTTGATTTCAACTGTAATACTTTCCACTGTAAAAATCATATACAGTAGTGTTACTGTAAAATCTACAGGAAATAACTGTAGCTTTCACAGTCACCATTTACAGTGTTCCTCTCCTCTCTTCTCCTTTTCTCACCTCTCATCTCTCATCATGCTGCTTTTCTGTCCTTCTTTCCCCTTCTTACTTTTCCTCTCCTCCCTTCTTACCTCCTCTCCTTCTCTTTGTCTTACTTTCATTTCTTCTCCTTTCTCTTTATTAGGAGATAATTAATTAGTTCCACCTGTGGAAGTCACTTCTCTCCATTCCTTGTTTCGTCTTTATATAATCTTTCGTTCCTCCGGTCCCTGCCGCCGCGCTCACTGCGAGCGGAGAGGTTCTCGAGCACTAATTTGTTTTTGTTTTGCCGCGCTAACCTTGGAGGGGCGACGCAGCGTTATTAGCTTCTCCTGCTCTTCTGCTGTAGATTCAGTTCGACGTGGAAGGCACTTTTCATTTGGATTTAATTCTCCCTCTCACCCTCCAGCTCTCCCACCCTCCCCTCAACCCTCACACTTCTAATTAGATTTGGAGGGAAAATGAACTCTGATTAAAAACGCGGTCCTCTCCAACTTGACACATCCCAGGCACACATCCACCACCACTGTCTGCTGCACGCGTGGCACAGCCCAGTGACAAGCCCAGGGCCGACTGGAAGCCTGTTTGGAAGACGTTCGGAGCCATGATATATTGGAGGAACATGATATATTGGACGCTGCCATTCAATCCTCCTGCTCCTCCTCCCGCCCTTCTCCATCAAGTCCTCCATTAGTGCAGATCAGATCAAACTGTCAATCAGCCCGGCCCGCCTGCCAGCTTCGATCCGGTCTCATGATTTCTCTCTCTGTCCCACCATGCATTATTAACACAGGTTTTCTCATATCCTGAGAGGAAATTAAAATCCGTGTTGACGTGCGTGTCTGTGGGGATGATGGCTGATACGTATCTGTTGAGCCTGCAGTTCTTTGGTGAACAATTTGCAAGCTTCAATCCAAGGCCGGTTGGGTGTCTGTGTCCTGGACGGCCAGAAGATGAAATCAAAAGCTACTTTTTTTTATTTTGAAGTAGAAGCGTATAGTTGTTGTTGGAGGTCAGGTGTTGTGTTTCTTTTAAAACTTCACTTTTGCAACAGGGCTCTTGTTTCAAATTAACACATCAGAAACCGCAAGTACCTTCTTTATATGACAAACAGTGAGTAACATATAACATTTAACAAGCACAAACTCTACATTGCTTCATTATTTGCAGTCTCAAAGTACCACAGCTTCATTCAAATTAGATTTACCAGCTTCATTCTGTCTAAGTAAACACATGTTACTGAACTGCAGGGCTTATAACCCTATTGTCAGACATAATGTTAATAATGGATGATTCTGCAATAAGTTCAATGTTACACTGGAAATTATTCACTTCTTTTACAATTGCTCATGGAAACAACATCATTGTAAAATAATGTGGCTATGCTAAATAAATATTTAGAGGGAAGATCATGTTACAAGTTAAGGAAAGCAAGAGAGTCAAGATTCTTCTGGATTTAGTGATAGATATAATTGGATGTCATCGACATAACAGTAACAGTTTATTGAGAGATTCTTAATAATATTGCCTAGAGTAAGTATATATAAGGTGAATAAAAATTGGTCCAAGCAGAGAGCCATGTGGAACACCATGACTATAGCGTTTATGGAGGATTTATTTTAAGTTAACAACTGAGATATGTCTGATGAAAAGTACTTTAGTGTGATTTGTTTCATTGCCATAACAAGGTTCCTGTGATAGGATTTTATAGTCTATAATGTTGAATGCAGCACTCAGAGCTAATAAAACAAATACAGAGACAAGCCTTTGGTCTGAAGCAATTAGAAGGTCATTTATAATTTTCACCAGTGCGGTCTTCGTGCTATGATGCTCTCTCTGTCTTTGACTGAAAATCCTTAAAAAGAACTATTGTTATGTAGAAAGTTACACATCAAAAGCAGAACATAAAACCTTCCTCTGACTATTTAGACCCTCCTAATTAATGGTATAGAGCCAAAAACCACAGAGTAGTTTCATTGAAAATAAAACATTATATTTAAATACTAATACTGTGAAACTAAATACTTATAATACTAAACCCTAAAAAGAGGCTAGCCGGACTTCACAGTTAAGACCACTGGGGCTGATTTTAAAGAAAACAACAGCTTTGTGTGACTTTCCAGCACTATTTAAATTTATTTTATTTTTAAGTGCCAGAAGGGATAACTATTTAAAGAGTATTAACACAACATTCTCCATGTGGTTTATTTGTGTCACACAGCTGCACACCTAAGCAGAGGTGAGAACATATGGTTTTGCATATTTAAATCTCCAGCCTGAATTCAGAATATTGAATGTTTGCTGTCTGCTAGGTTGTTTAAACTTACCTTCTTCAGAACCTTGTCATAGTATCCAACATGTGTTATTGTTGTCAACTTTTGAAGCCCGGTTCTCGTCAGTATGAATGATTACATGACAGGGAGGAAGTCCAGGTGGATCGATGGGTCAAAACACAAGACTTTCACAGAGAAAACGGGTGTTCGTGTCCTTGGAATACTTTTTAATTTGACAAGTGTTTTAACCCAAACTACAATCGTTTTTTCAAATCGTAACTAGTCGTTTATGTGCATTATCGTAACTGTTGTTGTAGCAGGACTGTCAACTTTTTGGCAGCTAAACCCAACTGCAACGTCTGCTGAAACAACTGTAACCTCACGTTGCCCTGTACACAGCTTACAGTAACATTTTCTCAGCAAACCTTGGCTGTCATGTGACCAGTCCTCATGTGACTAGTCCTCACATGACCGGCCGGCGGTCGCCATAACTTTGTAGGGTATTACACAAATTGTTGTCCGTACGTTTTTAATGCATTATTACACATGAGAATGCATGCAGTCCTTAAAAAGCACAGCCTGAAAAGCTGTACTGAGTAAACAAATGCCCTAGCTCAGACGCAGACTTAGACTTCTTCTTTTTATCCTTTTGGGATGTCTCCTGCAAGGAAATTGAAATAACTTCAACTTAAGCTTCACATGTACTTTATTGTAGCAGCGTTGTTGGTACACGATCCGTCCTGTGCATGTACCTATGCGATCGCGCATGCGCAGGACGGATCGTGCATGCAGGACAGGAACACGGTTTCCCTACACCACTGGGACCATGCAAGCGTCGGAAGATCACAAATGGCAGCTTTTTTTTGTAGGTTAGACTGCTTTGTAGTTCACAAGTGCTCGACATGTAATCTACACTTTTCAGAAGTTCACAAAGTTAGATTTTAGTTAATTTTTTAATAAAGATATTTAAATGAAGACTTGTTGTCACTGATCCAAAACCGCGTAGCCTAAGGGCAACCTAAAAGAACAAACTTCTCACCCTTTTTTTGCGTGGAAGCGTGGAACAGATCGTGCAGTGCCGTAAATCAACGTAAAACATAATTATCATCTGCGCCGTGCGAACACTTGCTCATGCGCAGGACGGATCGTGCATCCACAAGCGTCACTCTAGTCTCTATCCTCGACGTTCCACTTCCGGGATTGCTCCGGTGACGCAATTTCTTCTTGCTTTCTCTGTGTTGGAATTTTGACCTCAGGTAGATGTATAAGGACTCTGGTTACCTGGTCCTCAGATCTCTGCAGGGTAAATCCAGACAGCTAGCTAGACTATCTGTTCAATCTGAGGACTATGGTTACCTGGTCCTCAGATCTCTGCAGGGTAAATCCAGACAGCTAGCTAGACTATCTGTCCAATCTGAGGTAATAAACATGTTCCTTCCCTAGGCTATTTTGCAGCGGCTTCTTGCATAGCTTAGCGCCGCCCATGACGATTGTGATTGGCTTAAAGAAATGTCAAAAAACCAGAGCGCGTTTTACTCCCATCCCAGAATGCTGTGTGGACGCTAGTCAAAGCGAGGCTAGCGTCACTCTAGTTGATATGTTTATACAACTGACCTTTAACCTCTGCTAGTGATGAACCCATTGTTCTGGTACTGATTAGAATGACCCCCCCCCCCCCCACTCATTCTCTGCTCTCACCGTGTCCTCTGTTGCATCCCTCACTCTTAAACAAGTGCAACCAATTAGCACACCGCTTAACGAGGTCATTAGCAACCTGGCGTAGCCGAGTCCCCAACTTTCCCGGCTCTCCGTTTACGTTCAGGGAAGGCTCATCTGGCTAAATGGCACATTTACACTAACACAGTAAGGACACACACACACACACACACACACACACACACACAGTTATTTCCGTATGCATATAATAGGAGCACGTAGGGCTCATTAAAACATCAGAGAGTTGTAAAATCTAAATAGTAAAATACTCAGAGCTGATAGCTTCAATGATGGAGAGAGAGAGAGAGAGAGAGAGAGATGGGCTTTATGGGGATATCAGGTGGTATGAAGTGCTTTATGAAGTCATCTCCCAAATTATCGGCCCTATCTTCTCCATATCACCATCATTTATTGTGAAAAGGTTAGGATAATGAGTTCTTATTCTTTGGGATGAAGTTAAGTAAGGGGGTTGAACTGTGGGTCATCCTCCTCTGTTCCTTCTCCTCACAAGCAATAACTGAGGTACCTACTCTTAAAAAAAAAAGAAAAAAAAAACAGAGAGATAGAGAAATTATTTGTCTCATCACTCTATTCAGACTTCCTGTTTCATGCCGAAATAAGACGTAAAAAACATTAAATGGCATTTGTGTATTTTTTGTCTGGGGTTGTTTTTCATTGGTTACAGTTATGGGAAATTATAATGCTGCAGTGTACGATGATATTTTAGATGATAGTGTGCTTGCAACTTTGTAAAAGTATCATCATAAATGTCATGTCAGGACGCAGTATTTACAGGATACAATTAGTTCTTATCAAGACTTGAATTAGCATTTAAAATACTGTGTTTAACCACAGTAGCCAAAATACTTTTAAAAGATGGAAAATGATTATTAGTCTACTTCTTTTGATTTTTGGCTCCACAATTCTGGAACAAACTGCAGGTCTGCCGCTACCTCTTAGTTCTTTTAACTCAAGGCGAAGACCTTTTTTATGTCCCCTTTCTTTAAATATTTGTTCATTTCTGATACTGAAGTTTGCTTTTGTATTTTTAGCTGATTTTTACTGCTTTCTAATGTTTATTTTCTCATTCTGCATTGTAACTTTTCCCCCAATTTTACCTGTTTTTATTACTTTTCTTTTAATCGTATTTATGTAAAGCACTTTGAATTGCCCTGTTGCTGATATGTGCTTTACAATTAAAGCTGCCTTGCTTTGCCTTCTGGGGTCAGTTGCCATGGTGCAGATTCAGTCGGTGAACCTAAAATCACAGACTCACCTGTGCTTTTTCAGTTATTTTGTTAAAGTAGAGCTTTCTTGCGGTTTCTTCTTGACTCAAAATTTTGACTAACAAACACACAAGGGATGCAAATAATGATTGTTTTCATTGTCAGTTAATCTGTTGATTACTTTCTCCATTAATCATTCAGCTGTTCGGTCTATAAAATGTAAAAAAGAATGGTGAAAAATGTCAATCAGTGGTTCCCAAAGATCATTGTGACGTCCTCAAGTGTCTTGTTTTGTGCAAAAGTCGAAGGTATTTTAATAATATCAAATCTATAATATCTTATATTAAATAAGAGTTTACTATCAAACAGGAGAGAAAGAACTATAAACTGGAAAATATTCACATTACAGAAGCTTTAATCAAAGAAAGTTTTACTTTTAGCATAAAAAATGACTAAAACCGATTTTATTATCAATATAGCTGGCGATTCATTACATAATTGACAACCAATCAGTTAATCTTTGCAGCTCTGAAACACTCAAAGCTAATATATTGTGTGCATGTGTGTGTGCTTCTCTTCAGCTTGTGATGAATGGACTGTCCTCCCCAGACCTGGACTGCACCGGGACGCCAACCGCTTTGGACATTCTGCCGTGGTTAGCAACGGGTGAGTTCCCTCCTCACATAGTTCATCGTGTCTTCCGAACTCCGTGTGGGAAACACTGCTCTCCTCAATAGAATCTGAATTTTCTAGAGATTGCCTTAGGTAAGACCTTGCCTAAGGGCATTTTTAGCAGTGTATCTGCTAACACTGATGCTCAAAGTAATCCACTAAACTACTCAATTATATATATGCAAATACAACCAATCTATTCATGAGGCATTATTCCTGCACCTTGTCACATTTCCTTGATGTCTCCCTGCAGTGTCTTCATTTTGGAAGCACCGAGAGTCTCGGTAGACTTTCTTCTCAGCTTTTCCCTTCCACAGGTTGTGTCAATTGTTGATGGATTGATCTCTTTGTCTCCATGTTATATTTAGTTCCAGTTTACACTCCTCTTGTCACTTCCCCCTCTCCTGACTTCTCTGAAACTCTGTTGAGAACCTTGGGCTGTGTCTCTGCCACTTCACCTCTTCTCGTCTATACGTGGATGTTTTTTTTACTTCCGTCTCCCAGTAACTTTCTTCACAGCTTCTATAGAAACTGTGTACATATGCACTATGCATTTCTCTTTAGTACCTATGCTCTATTAATACCTTTGCCGTTTTTGAGTCTGTATCGAAAGTTGGCGAATCCACTCCTTCCATTCTGCTGCTGTGGTTTCTAAAAGGATTTCAATGTGTTTTTGAATTGATGTATTTTCAGCCTGCAAGCCATTCACACTGCCACTTTCAAAGCAAAAAGACCTGTGTGACACTGCTTGACATTGCAAAATAAGCAAGCTCTCAGCACCCTGTAGTCCTCAGGCAATGACATTTTTAACCTCATGAAAAAATGTCCGATTCCAGATGACCTGACATCACAAAGGTTTCTCAGAGCTTCTACAGTGTAGTCTGGTAGAAGACTTTTTTCTTAAAGCAATGCAAACAATGCTCATTTTCAGGTTCATAATCGCATTTTGAAGTTTTACCAGAATACTTTTACACGGTTTCATTCATCATAATTTCTTTTCTCAATTTTTGTTTTTGAATTTTGAAACAATGTTAAAGTCAAGATCTCGCAAAAGTGATTGTTCAGTAATGTGGCTCGTTCAAAACAGCATGGGTGTTTTTTGTATGTGTGTGGAAGCACTAGAGACACAAAATAACCCAGAATTTTTTTTCTCCATCAAATGGGCACTTTAGACATCGTCAGTGAACATCAGTCCTCTAGAATCAAAAAGTACAGGATTCACTATGCAGGTTAAATCCCCAAAAAAAACATTTGTTCAAAACTTTAAATGATAACACTTACAAAAAGGTAAAATATTAGCTCAGAGAGTTCCATCACGATGCAGACCAACTTATTGCTGATCTCAGAAGTTATGGTCTGACCCTTTAACCCCATTTACTCACCAGAAAGTCAGCTTTGAGCATAGAAATGCCAGCTTTGAATTTCAAAAGGCCAGCTTGAATTTCTTTTTTTCTCTCTCCCCAAACCGAAAGTTCAGCTTCAAAATGAAAGGCTCTCCTGCTATCTTAACATTTCTTCATCTCGTCAGGCATGTCTTTTCTCTTTAACCCTCCTGTTGTCCACGGTTCCAAATTTAACCCGTTTACAAAAACTTTCTATATCGGAACTATGAAAAAAGAACGTTGAAAAAAGTGACAATGGTTGAAAAAAAAGTACAAAAACGCAGGAAAAAAATCAACAAAAACTTTTTTTTAAACCCTGAAAAAACCAAAAGAATCAGAAAAAGAGACAAAAAATTGTTAAAATTGACTCAAACACAATTAATAAAACGTTAAAAAAAGTGACAACAATAAAATGGAACAAAATTGACAAAAACATTGAGAAAGTGTAGAAAAAGAACAACAAAATATTGAAATTTCATCCCAGAAAAACACAATGTTGCAGGTCGACCAGAAGACACCACCAGGGTTAAAGGTCCCATGGCATAACAATATGACTTTATGAGGTTTTTTAACATTGATATGAGTTGGTCAAGCCCACACACCCACCCTCCACCTCACCCCCTCCCATCTCTCCTCCTCCAAAGCTACAGACTCAGAAATATCACATACTTAGGAAAGCTTGTTGTGGGACTGGCTCTAGTCGCTGTAATTCTGCACCAAGGCTGAACTTTGGGAAAGAGACTTCAGATACAGTATTAGGGACCACTAAGGTCTATATAAAAGAGACTTCAGATACAGTA
>NC_048423.1:1245673-1249247 GCF_013103735.1 Etheostoma cragini | reverse complement strand
CAGTTTTAGGGACCACTAAGGTCTATATAAAAGAGACTTCAGATACAGTATTAGGGACCACTAAGGTCTATATAAAAGCTTCCAAAGAGCACCAGTTCACGGGACCTTTAAGACTAATACTATCTCGCTGTAACTTGCTAACTATGCTGCTTCCTTCCACAGCTGTCTGCACAGGTTTCTGTTGCACCTTGTGATTCTCTATGATCCTCTCTGTATCTTCTTCAGCTCCATGTACATCTTTGGAGGTTTTTCAGGCCTCCTTCTGAACGATGTGCTGGCCTACACCCCTCCGTCCTGCCAGGCCTTTTCTAACCCAGCTTTGTGTGCTGCTGCTGGGCCGGGCCTTCGGTGCCAATGGGTCAAAAGTAGATGTGTCCCCTGGGAGCCAAAAGAAGCCGAGCACATTATCCCTGCTCCTTTTTGCCCTGCGAGACCTGGTACGTTACACTAGGGCCCTGTTTTTCCAGCTGATTCTTTGTTCTTTCTTTCTGTCTTTCTTTTTTTTCTCCCTAATTATTTTCCCTGTCATGTCAACATATTTTGCCTGAAATGTTCTGCACATGTACTGCAAGTGAAGCTCCCAAAAGATTTTTTTATCATGGGAATAGTAATTATTCTGAAGGATTTGGCTGCTGATGTTTGTTTGCATACCGTAATTATGGGAACAGAAGGTCAATGCTGCAACAATTACCTCATTTTGAAGTAATTAGGTTCAGTCCGATCCCCCATCCTCTTCCCCCTCCTCATTTGTCTCTGCCAGATTTAGATGGTGTTGCTTTTCCAGGTAATCTGCTTAATGCTGCTCACTGCGGGTTTAAATTAAAAGCGATCACGCTAATGATTGTAGTGTCAGTTTAAAATAGAACAACAGTACACATGGGTTGACAGTTTTAAAGGACCACACCAGTGTATTTTTATGTTTAATTTAATATTTACTACAAATTGTCTATACTTTACATACATTTTATATTATGACCCATAACAGTGAAAATCGAGTCAATATGAGATAATCAAGGGCAGAACTTTCAAATCCATCTAAAGTTAAACCAACCTGACAACGCACCCAAGGTTCTTTAAAGTGCTCATATTATGCCAATTTTTAGGTTCATAATTGTATTTAGAGGTTGTACCAGAATAGGTTTATGTGGTATTTTCAAAAAACTCCATATTTTTGCTGTACTGCACATTGCTGCAGCTCCTCTTTTCACCCTGTGTCTTGAGCTCTCTGTTTTAGCTACAGAGTGAGACATCGTAAATCTGTTCCATCTTTGTTGGGAGTTGCACATGCACAGTAGCTTGGTAAAGACTACTAGCCAGTCAGAAGCAGAGTATGAGGGCCCTGATAGTACCTAGGGAAGGACTACTAGCCAGTCAGAAGCAGAGTATGAGGGCCCTGATAGTACCTAGGTTAGGACTACTAGCCAGTCAGGAGCAGAGTATGAGGGCGTGCCCTCACAGTACCAGCCATTCAGAAGCAGAGTGATAGAGCGTCCCATGCTAGCAGCTAGGCAAGCATTAGAGCGTGTGTTACAAAGGGATGCATGTTCATCACAGAATTAAAGGCTGGACTACAGTAGAGCTGTTTGGAGCAGTGTGTGAACAGTGTTTTCTGTTGGAGATGGAAAGTCCCTTTGGGGGGGACTTTAAGCCTTTTCACTTCGTAAACCTATAATGTGCACACAAATATATATATATATAACACAATAAAGGAAAGGGAAAAAAGCCGAAAAGGATAATACGAGCACTTTAACAAAAACGAACATCTGAGAAGTCATCACTGGCAACTGTTGGGTAAAATATACCTGGCAGGTGGTTGGATGACCTCCAACACATCTGTTGCAGCTGTCACACACACCTGTCTGATTGGTTCAGTTTGCTGCTGTTCTGTGACTCTAACACATAACTCAAAGCCTGACGAGATGGATTTTCGTGCAATCTGGTGATAGCAAAATAATCCAGCTGCCGTGCAAGGTTACAGTTACACTGCCTTTGAGCACACAGTAAGTGGCAGTAGCTCAGTCTTTAGGGATTTGGCTTGGGAACCAGACGGTTGCAGGTCCACGTCCCTGTACAGACCATGCATGGAGTGTGGATTTGTAGCTGGAGAGGTGCTAGTTCACCTCCTGGGCACTGTCACTGTGCATTGAGCAAGGCACCAAAAACACCAACTGCTTGATCCACAAACAAAATGTACCCAGAATCAGTTGAAATCTGTTGATTTCCATGCTTAATGTAAATGAATCACATCAAAAGCATATGGCTGACTGGAACAGGGGAAAAATGCATTCAATAATCTAAAATTGTATGAAAATGGTTGATAAATGGCTGCCAAAAATGGAGATTTGTAGTTAAGGAGCAAAACAAACAAACCCCCCCACAAACAGGCATGGTCGTTCAGAAGCATGAAGTCTGGCAGATTAACACGTCCCAGATCAGTGCTCAGCATCTGCTTTGATCTCACAGCATGCTTATATACATATACGGCTGTATAATAACATAACTACCACATGTAAATGCCTTTTTAATCACATCCAAACGTTGCCATTACATGCTTGTTTACACCTCATGAAAGCATCACTTGCTTGCACACGAGTCTGTGTGCAAGTTCCTGACATACGCTTGATATTTAAAAATAAAAAATGTGCAAGATGGACATTCCAGTGCTACTCGTGCTTTTCAGACTGATGCCAACTGACTCACACTGTTTTCTGCTTTGCCTTTCTTGACATTGACACATTTTTTAGATCACAAGTGACTTATTTAAACTTGACTTGACTTATTTAAAGACCAACGATTATGATCAGTGGCAATTGATGTTCTAATTAGAACTGACTTCTCAGCAGATGTATCAATCTTTTCTGACACAGCATAAAGTAAAGATCTAAATGGTACATGTAAGAATGGACTTGTCAGAGAGTTTACTATGACAGCTGCAAACTGAAGAGCATTAATTAGGGTGATGTTGTTCTGATATGCAGTGTTGAATGATAACATGTCTGTTACTGACGGGTTAGCTCCAACTAACATGTTCTTTTGCCTAAGACCACTCAAGTACCTATTACAGTTATCATTTTTTCCTATATTCCTAAATCATGCCTCAATTCACTCCTAAAACTCTGTAGAAGGAAAAGCATTCAGTGTGTGTGTGTGTGTGTGTGTGTGTGTGTGTGTGTGTGTGTGTGTGTGTGTGTGTGTGTGTGTGTGTGTGTGTGTGTGTGTTGTGCCTTGCCCTCCCCCAGACAGCACAGACGAGCAGTGTTTCCGGTTCTCAGACTGTGCCAGCTGCACTGCCAACACACGGAGCTGTCAGTGGTGTGAGGACAGGAAGTGTATATCTGCATCCAGTAACTGCACCGTGGTGAGTCCTCACTGGGCGTCTACATCAGATCAATATTAGTGGGCCCTGGGGCGGCAATGCTCATTGGCCCTTACAATATGAGACTGTTGGTGCAACCAATAGCAATTTCTGTCATCTAAAGGTGCAGTAGGTAAGCCGTATAAAACTAACCTTCTGTCATATTTGCTGAAACTCGACTGCTCCCTGTTCAGATGCACCAATCAGGGCCGGGGGTGT
>NC_048423.1:1236386-1245663 GCF_013103735.1 Etheostoma cragini | reverse complement strand
GGGGGGGGGGGGGGGGGGGGGGGGGGTCTAACTGCATGTCAGTCACTGCTCAGGCACACTCGCCAAAATGCATCCTAGTGTGTTTATGTGAATGTACCCGAGTCAAACTTTTGTTTAAAAGCATAATTAGGAGGGAAAGGCGACACAGGAGGAAGCAGTTCATCTTCACATTCACCACATAACACAAACACAGATGGACCTAACATATTTCATAAAATGCAAGTAAAAACGTTTTTTTTGTGGTAGGGCACAAATAAGATTGACTGTATTTTCTTCAAATGGCTTTTTGGATGGGAGAGCTACGGCACTACTATGATCACATCCAAACAGCCGTTTTTAAAACTTTAAGAAGGCTCGACACAACGTGAGACTTTGCTCCAAGTATCCCCAGGGGCTCTACACATGAACTCAGCATGGAGAACATTGGATCTGTTCACAGAGTTTACTAAAATGAACACCTCACTGTAGCTGTTGGTTTTTCCAGTCGCCGTCTGTCTCACCAATCTGAAAGAGTCGACCTCTGAATGCAACGTAACCGGGACGAGAGTAAAGATGGAAAAGCTCCTAAAACTTAGTTCCATGTAAATGCACAGATAATTTGTTGTTTTGTTGTTGGTGAAAAACAATATTGACTTTGTTTTAGTTGTAGTTAATTTGAAAAGTGAACTACACGTTATCAATTGTATATTGATTGGAAACTGTTCCACAAGTGGAGCTCTGTTAACCAAGTTTCTCCACAAAGAATCACGTGGTCCCAAGTTTCTTTTTTTGTGATCAAATATCAATATAGATATATTTGTGTTCCAAAAATAATATCAACAGATACAAACACACTGAGACGTTGAAATGTGTCCCCGAGCCAAAAAACACAGAGGAAAGCTGGGAGGGAGGGTGGCAAAACCACACATGCAGAAAAAGACACACACAACACACACACTGACATACACACAGACAGACAGACATAAGACAAACGACCCCCCCCCCCAAAAAAAAAAAGTTTCTTTTAATATATCATTCCTTATGAAAAAAGCATGCAATGACATACCGACTAAAGAAATCTTAGTCAACTAAGACCAAAAGCAGTGACTTGTGATATTGAACCATTAGAAGCTGTTTGTTCACTTATAAAAAATCTAAAAAAACAATCAATATTTCAACTATTCCCCTTCTGCGTTATCTCACATACACTCCTCTGTCTTAAAAGATCATATCTTTATATTGTAATTTAAAGTTTGAATGATTTACTGTATGTGTAATAACTTTGTCTCAGTCAGGTCTGAGTACTTTTGCTCATTTAGTCTCTCTTCTGTCTCTTTGTCTATTTTTACCCCCAACCTGCTTTCTCTGTCTTTCTCTGTTTGTGTGTCTGCATGTTGCTTTTGTCTGTCTGTGTGTGCGCCATTTAAATGTGTGTGTGTGTGTGTGTAGCTGACCCTGGAGCTGGCACAGCAGCATGGCGGCGCTCTGTCTCTGTCTCGCCCACCAACCATGTTGTCTGAACATCAGCTGAGCTTGTGGAAGCATGGAGCCAGAAGGCGGGGACATGTGTGTATTACATGACACTTGACACTTCCTGTTAGGCTGCAGCTCGGGTTGCATCAGGTTGAGACCAGAGGTCGGAAAAGTCCCTTAGGTTATATGGAAACTGGGGATGAATCTAAGTCCAGATTAGCATTTAACATGCTCTTCTGACAACCTTCTCCTTGACTTTGAGTACAAAATGGTGAGCACCACACTGTTAAAAAACATCTGGGCCAATCTTGGAGTTGGACGCAGCATTGCGCCAATGAACTAGTATTATCCTGGGACACACTGAGGTTATTTCAATATTTTTTTCCAACTTAATGTAATGAAAAAGTATGTGCATACACTAAAACAGTAGAGCTTAAGATCGTGATACCTACATAGCTAAGCCTTGTAAAAATACACATTGGTCACAAATAGAAATTTAAAAAATGTCATTCCTTTCTTCAATGAAACAGGGCAAGGCTTGAAACATACGGCCCCATAGTAAATTGGTCCTCCAAGGGGAAGAACCACAACATTAATTAAAATCTTTAGTGAAATAAAGTTATATTTCAGTTGAGTAGAACCACCGTGAGGTAATAAATAAAGTTAAAAAGGTGAACCGTAGTGTGAGTGAGATGCACATTGCACACAGCATATCAAATGAATACTACTCAAATATAAAGTCCATCTCAGTAAAATTTGTCCCTCGTTTTGATTACTCTTCTCACTCTGCATGTTCTGTTTGGCTGTTTGATTCCCTGAACCATCACTTTCTTCATCTTCCGCTATTGTTGCACATTGCATTGATTCCTCCAACTTTATTGCATTAACTGGAAAAGAGGACACAGATGATGATGTTTGACTGCAATTACATTGATTCCTGTGTGTGTGTGTGTCTGTGTGTGTCTGTGCGTGTCTGTGTGTGTGTGTGTGTATGTGTCTGTCTGTATTTGTGTGTGTGTGTCTCTGTGTGTGTGTGTCTGTGTCTCTGTCTGCCTGTCTGTCTATCTATCTGTGTGTGTGTGTGTGTCTGTGTCTCTGTCTGCCTGCCTATCTTTCTGTCTATCTGTGTGTGTGTGTGTGTGTGTGTGTGTGTGTGTGTGTGTGTGTGTGTGTGTGTGTGTGTGTGTGTGTGTGTGTGAAGTCGGTGAGAGACTCGTCCAGCTGTAAGCGCCGGGAGGAGCAAGAGTGTTTCAGACTGGCCAACTGCAGGAGCTGCTCCCTCAACGCCAACTGTCAGTGGGAGGCGCAGCAGCAGGAGTGCCAGGCGCTGCCCGGTGAGGAGACGCAGCGCACACAGACAGAGCACGCATGATTTACTGTGCTGGAATCTAACTAAGTACATTTACTCAAGTACTTTCCTTAAGTACACATTTAAGGATACTTGCACCTCACTTTTTCCTTTGTTGCCACTTAATACTTTCACTCCAGTACATTAATCTGACAGCTTTAGTTACTAGTTACTTTACAAATTTTAGGATTTTTGCAAACACATGTAGTTTGTAAAATATTAATTTTTTAATATTAAACTTTCTAACAATCTAAAGGCATACAATAACAACTGAAATGATTAGACCATCACACTTAGTTGATCAACAGAACAGTTTTATCGCTTCCAGTTTCTAAAATGTGAAGATTTTTCTGCATTGAGTACTTTTACTTTTAATACTTAGCGTATATTTTCCTGATGATGTTTTACATACTTTCACTGAAGTAACATTTTCAATGCAGGACGTATACTTGTATCTGAGTATTCACACAGTGTGAAAGTAGTAATTTTAGTATAGTAAAGGATCTAAATACTTCTTCCACCACGGAGCGTACCACGAATGCACACACATCATCATGAATGCACACACATCATCATGAAGGCACACACATCATTATGAATGCACACACATCAGTTGCACAAAACATATGTTTTCCTCCTCTAGATTTCTCTATCTGGATCAGAATGCACAATATCAGCCAACAGACATGGGGGGGGGGGGTGTGAGAACGAAAATAATCTTTGGTGATATGACAAATGACAAATGACTATTTTATTTAGCAACTGTTACTTTTAAATGCATTTTATAATTTTTTTGTGCATTTGTTAGCCTTTAATAGACAAGACAGCTGTAGACAGCAAAGGGGGAAGACATGCAGCAAATGAGTCCAGGTCAGACTCAAACCCTGAGCCGCTGCGTCGAGGACTGAGCCTCTGCATATGGGCGCCATATTTTTCAAAAAGTATATTTCTTTGATAAGAAAAAGAATTAGAGCCACATGTGAAAAATTAGGTTAAAGTCAGAATGCTGAGGATCCACTCAGATCTCCAATATTTTTTTTTACATGGACCTTAATCCTTTTCCAAAGCACAGAGACTCACATGAACAGTTTCACAAATGCATGCATGCACAAAATGTTCATTAAAAGCAGTGTGGATCTTATTGTGTGACTTGATGAATGCTGCTGATTGACACATCACAGTCTGCCAGTGTCACCTTCACAGTGTTTCTGACGAGCATGATCTCTGTTGTGAATTAACGTATTTTTCAAGCTGTTGAGGGAGTGTTCTGTTAAAGATAGAGTACAACAGACACACACAGTTTCACAGTGTTTGCATGTTCCCACACTAACTGGCTGCATACTTTGTTTTTTTTCACAAAGACTCTTTCATAACTCTAAGCAGGCATGTACAGTACACAGAGAGGATTAGCATGCATTCATTAACACACACTCAGCACCCAGCTGCAAAGGGAAGTAGGCCAATTAGACGTGTTTACTGGATGTTCTGAACATGGATCCTTGGCTGACTAACAAACTTGAGTCCAAAAAGTCCTCCATGCCGCACTCCACTCCGCTATGGAGCCGTTAGCTAGAGCTGTTCTCAGTTTGACTTTGGCGGCAGCATGACCAAGGGCAAAAGAAAATACCCTCACTATTTGAATCCACAAATTCTCCTCCGTGCTGTTGTGTATTGTGCTAAGGGGCTGCAAGCTAGCGTTCTCTGCTATGAGTTAGAAGTTTGCTGTAGCTTCAAGCAGAGGTTGGTGTTGTGTTTGATCCCTTTCTTCTGTGCAGGCCCTGTAGCTTGGTACACATGGGTGCGTGCCTGTGTTCCCACAGCCCTATGCTCCCACAGCTCTATGTTCCCACAGCCCTATGCTCCCACAGCTCTATGTTCCCACAGCCCTATGTTCCCACAGCCCTATGCTCCCACAGCTCTATGTTCCCACAGCTCTATGTTCCCACAGCCCTATGCTCCCACAGCTCTATGTTCCCACTGCTCTATGTTCCCACAGCTCTATGTTCCCACTGCTCTATGTTCCCACAGCCCTATGTTCCCACAGCCATATGTCTTAATATAGTTTGACATAATTAATCAGTTCTGCAACCTATGTTTTGACTTTCCTATTATGGCACAAAGCAAAGTTGTTTATTTCCTGTTTGCTTTTAACTGGCAAAAAACAGAGTAGCTCCTAGTTTGGCGGTAGATTTCCCTTGCATTATATACTGTAGTGGAGTGGAATAACAAAAACAATCATTCTGTTCTTAATGTGGCTCGGGAAAGGGAAGTTTGGGGTCCCCTGCTGGAGCTGCTGCCCTGCGACCCGATACCCGATAAGCGGACGAAGATAAATAGATAGATGGATGGATGTATAGATTCTATGTTTCAGCTACTGAGTATCAGACAACATTTGCATAAAGTTGAAACTTGCTCAGCTTTCTCATGGTGCACCGTTGAGTCTTTGGCTTTCTGTTTTTTGGTGGCTGGTGCCAACATGTGCATTGTGGTAGTTTAATGAGTGGCATACTGTCCCTTCTCTAGTCTTTGTATTTGTGAACACTAACAGTGTCATTTAAGACAAGGCTTTTCAAAGGGTCACAGGTCACACTGATGGCATTAAGTATGTCTTTGTGTGTTTGTGTGTTTCTGAGTCCATTAGTGTGATAAGGCAAGAAAAAATGCTTCAGTTTTTGTCTGTGAAGATACATTTGCAGTAATAGAGTGGCTAAGATTAGCCTTGGTAATGGAAACTAGCTCCACCAACATGGCAGCTGTGGCCTTTTCTTTAGACACCATGTTATGGCTAATTATGCTAAATGGCCTGACATGTTTATCTCTGCTTTTACACAAAGGCTGTAACCTAGTCTATCTATTTATTTTTGTACTCCTCCTTTTTGTACCCCTTAATCTGTCTTTCTGCTCTCGGTTTTGGTTGATTATTGTCCATTGCTATTGCTTAGGGGGAAAATAAATAAAGAAAGCAGGTATTTTCTTTTCTGCAGCATGAAAAGGTTGGTGATGGAAGCCATTATGGGCCTGTGAATGTAATCAGTCCTGGAGTCCAAAATAAACAGCGGTGTTCAGTGGAGGCAGAATGGCTCTTTCTTCCCTTTCATCCTGGCTAATTGAATGGCCTCTACTATTATAGTCTCAAGAAACTACCAAGTGACCCTGATAACAACAATGAGTGTGTAATATGCATTTTTTATGGGGGAGTTTGTCTGCCATTCTTATTCAGACTCGTCAATCACCATGTATGTATATTGACCTTTCTTTAGTGCATGTGAAACATATTTCTAACTCCTGGGAAATATTTTAGTCACTGATGAATACAAAGCAAGAATTGGTATTCAGATCTAAAGTTACATCAGCCTCTAAACTCAGTCCAATAAGATGTTATTTATTAAACCAAATTAACCAGAAGTATTTTTCTTAAAGCTGTTATATAATCTGTTGATTCAAGCAGCTTTCCAGGCCATCACATTAACTTTAAATTCCAGTGTCCTTCCCTTGTTGTCCATTAGTTGCCCTCAGTGTGTTTCCACTGACTGGCACACCTGTCCTCACACCTGCCCTCACTACCTCATTAGTCGGTCTATATTCATATACCAGCCTTCAACCAGCAGCAAGCATCTTTCTGTAAGATCGTCCTCTTCTTGTCTTTGTCAACTGCCTCCCCATGTTAGCCTTTTGGGATTTGGTGGCTGGTTCTGCTTTCTTACCACTTGATAAATGTAACATGATAAGTTGCTACAAACGTTAACGTTACAAACTAAGTGTTGGCAAGCTAACATTAATCATTGTGGCTAACTATAGAAGTGCATAGTAAAATTAGTACTCCATATCGTGATGACATGCTAAATTTACTGTAACAAGCTAATCAAAACATTAGCTGTTAACAGACGAAATATTTCTAGCTAAAGCTAAACAGAATGTTAAAAAGCTAACTAGCTAGCTATGCCAGCATGGTAACATGTTTAAGCCAAACATTAGCCTACTCGACTATAAACCAAGCATTAGCAAAGTAAAGTGCTAAAACGGTAAGCATATTATGTTAACGTGTTGATGTTTGGCTTGGAACATAGGCTAATGACTACAGGCATGCTAACATTGCAGCTAGCATTGTAGCATCCCAATGTTAGCTGTGCTTCGAGTTTACTGCTACCAGTAGCTAGCATTGTGTGAGCGTTGACGGATTACACAGTTGCTTGCAGACTTGATTCTTGTTTGTTTTTTTAGGCTTATGACTAATAAATAATGTTAACAGATGTACTGAAGGTGTGAAGCCAGTATATGTGTGTTTGTGTGCAGGCCGGCCGTGTGGGGAAGGCTGGCACCATGTCGGGGAGGCCTGCCTGAGGATCAACTCCAGCAGTGAGAGCTATGATAACGCCCAGCACTACTGCAAAAACCTGGGAGGGAATATTGCCTCTTTACTCACAGACAAACAAGTCAGTTTCGTTCTGGAAGAGCTCCAAAAATACCAGCTGCAAGACAAGGTGGGTAGCCTAAAATAAATAAATTCATAGATAAAATAAATGTTGACTAACACTGCATGCTAGCAGTGTTAGTCAATACTGTTTATTTTCCACTCTGGCTTCTCTGCTTTGTACAATTGCTGTGGTTATTTTCTACACCTTTATGATCTAAAGGCCTAACTTAAAGTGTGTTTTGTAGGATCATCCAATTAAAAATAAGCTTAGAGTAGTACAGGCGTATCTATTCTGTTTGTGAATGAAAGTTCCTGACTGAGCAAACTGCACTTTTTAAATCAGTGCTCATTACACAGTGACCACTTTAATTTTGTGAGTAAATCTGACAAATTGAGAACATTAGCAACCCGTCCTGTTAGCTCTTATCACCAATACTACCCTGCATGGTTAGGATAATTCCAAATTCTTACATGTAAATACTTAAGATGGGTCATCGCTGTAGCCTGTTACATACTGGCAATCAATTAATCCCATCCCAGTTCTGCTCCAATGTAATACAAAAATCAAACAGCTCTTGCTCTGTGTAGAAATGTGTTGTGAAGCTAAAGAGCCTAGTGGATTTTCTCAAAAGATAGTCTTTTTTGTTAGAAATTCCCTCTTTGTAGACAGCAAAGAATTATTGAAAGTAAGGAAGGAAACTAATGCAAATGCTTTTACACTACCACAATGCGTTTGTAACTGTACCACGATGCATAGGTATAGTCTAATTAAATAGTTGCATGTGAGTGTAACTTTAGCTTTCACCTGGTTTAAAACGTATAGTTCCTGCTGAGAATGGAGTACAGTACTGTCTTGCTGATTGATGTTTACAACTGTGCTGATATGCACTTCATTAAGTGATATCATGAAAATGATACTGCTTCTGTGACGTGATATAAAATGTCAGACAATGCGTTGTCTCAAGATTATTAAACTTGAGATATTTAATTCAATTTTAATAAACATGAATGTACAGTATATTTACGTCTGAGTGCACTGAGTGAGTGGCTTTGTGATGGCATCAACATGTGCATGATACCATGTATTGATGTGAAAAGTCTTTAGTAATTAGAAGACTAAGAAATGTTGAAATAATGTTGCAAATTTGCAGAACTCTTCTGGCTTTATATCATTTGATATTCACGTTCAGACGTTTCATCAATGATTTTCTAAATTTCTCACCAGGATGTTTCTGATCTTGCTTCAAGGCATACTAAATAAACTGAACTAATACTTCCTAGCCCACCATGAAGCACACATATCAACTTCATCATCACTTTTCCTTGTAGTAAAGCCCGATGTTTGAAAATAAAACCTGTGACGAGAGTGACGGGATGTTATTGTTTAATGTATCACACATTCATGCATGGTCCTTTCAATAGCTGCTTTTCAATGAGCGGTTTACCAAATTAATCACCTCTTAAACCGATTGAACTGTCCGCTTGTAATGTTTATGGTGGAAATGGCATTCCAGACCATGACATGTGACCACTCACAGACAGACCTTTTGATAAATGTGCAACGTCAGGAGAAATGTGAGCAAATATTTGAAGACTGAGGAAGAAAGAGAACTCCACTTTCTTCCTCTCTGTGTTGTAGAAAAGAGTCTGTTTTTGTAGATTAAAGGTCCCATGGCAGGCACATTTCAATTTTTAAGTTTTTTTAACAATCAAATGCGTTCCCCCAGCCTGCCAATGGGCCCCAGTGGCTAGAAATGGTCATAGTTGTAAACCGAGCCCTGGGTATCCTGCTCTGCCTTTGAGAAAATGAATGGGCCGGTCTGGAATCTTGCTCCTTATGAGGTCATAAGGGGCAAGGTTACCTCCCTTTTCTCTGCTTTGCCCGCACAGAGAATTTGGCCCCCCCATGAGAGAGAGAGACACCATGGCTTTCAAATGAGCAATGTGGCAGTTGGTCAAGGCCACACCACCACCCCCCACCTTGCCCTTCAGATACAGTATTAGGGACCACTAAGGTCTATATAAAAGAGACTTCAGATACAGTATTAGGGACCACTAAGGTC
>NC_048423.1:1219967-1236286 GCF_013103735.1 Etheostoma cragini | reverse complement strand
GGACCACTAAGGTCTATATAAAAGAGATTTCAGATACAGTATTAGGGACCACTAAGGTCTATGTAAAAGCATCCAAAGAGCACCATTTCATGGGACCTTTAAGTGTTCTTTGACCTTTGATGCTTTTAGGTGATCGTGATTTTCAATCAGAATCAGAAATACTTTATTGATCCCCGAAGGGAAACTCTGTGTCACAGTAGCACCAGTAGTAAGAAGACAGAATCTCTTGTGTTCATTCCAATCGCTGGGGTCACATCAGTATTAATTTGCTTTCTCTGCAAATAAAATTACCAGACACCAACCAGATTGCAAAGGCTGGGTAGAAGTGAAATTGGGTGCACGTGCAGACATAAATACACACACACACACACACACACACACACACACACACACACACACACACACACACACACACACACACACACACACACACACACACACACAGCGTATAATCCTTTTGGATGATCTGGGAAAATAACCCCTTATGGACATTTAAAAAAAGAAAAGAAAAATCACACTTGTTTTCTCAGTAAATTATTAACGGTTGCTGCTAGAATTACTTGCCTCGATAAACAGTATAAATTATTATAATTAGTAAATGCTCTGAATCTGAAGAGTTTCTGCTTTTATAACAATTACGTTATGCTGCGGAGAGGTTTTATGTAGGATCCGCTTTCACGTAAAACATGTTTATTGTTCAGAGTTGCAAGCTGTGTGGCGTCTCTTGGCACGGGGAGATGGCTTCTTAGTTTCTAACTTAGATTTGTTACTATTGTGTTTTTTCTTTTTTTTTTAATCTTCAACAATTCTAGGACACTGTACCTGTGAACTGCATACGATTGGGGTTCATTATTGTCCTTAATTTATTTTAAAACAACAGATTAGATGAAACAAGTAGTACTGTATGCTATCTGAGGTCTATCAGGATTCATTTGGTTCCTTGCTGTTTACCATTTCAGATCAGGTATAATACATGCAATCTTTGGTCAGCATGTGCAACATCTAATATCTATCTCCGTTTTCTTTTTCTTGCTCCCCCCCCACCCATCACCCCCCACACAGACTTTATCTCCCTGGGTTGGCTTGAGGAAGATCAACGTGTCGTACTGGGGCTGGGAGGACGCGTCCCCCTTCACCAACACCAGCCTGCGATGGTTACCCGGAGAGCCCAGCGACTCGGGCTTCTGTGCCTACCTGGAGTGGGCGCAGGAGGCTGGTCTTAAAGCCAACCCCTGCACAGCCACCACCGACGGCCTGATCTGTGAAAAACCTGCCGGTGAGAACCTCTATCCCAGCTACAGCAATGGGCAGTTTGAGAAACATGTTTTTTGAACATCACAGCATGTAAACCTATTCTAGGAGGCTGCAAATATGATGCTGACAAGGAGCATAATAGTGTCTGTTTAATCTCACATCCGCCTATCTAAACCCTGTGTTTCTTTCTCAATTTGTCTTGTTGCTCAGGGAGTCCACAGAGTCAAAGTGCTCGTCCCTGTAGGACGCCCTGCTCTCTGCGCACCAGCTGCGCCAACTGCACCAGCCAGGCCATGGAGTGCATGTGGTGCAGCAGTACGCAGCGCTGTGTCGACTCGTCGGCGTACGTCATATCCTTCCCCTACGGACAGTGTCTGGAGTGGCAGACCCAGGACTGTGCTGGTGAGAGAGGGAGTGGGGATTTTCTGAATTTTCATTGTTGAACATGCAAAACATTAATATACTGTAATATGATGCACTATGTAGTTGAAACGACGTGTCAAAAGAAGCTTTCAGACACTATCTGGACCAGCTACAGGGACCCATCATCAGACATTTAAGACTCTAAAGTGGACCAAACATGACGTTCAATTCTTTTCTGTTAAATGTTTTTTAGGGTGGAGCTAGAGGCAGGAGTGTAGTTTGAAGGAATATTTATTTCAAACTTAAATATTGCGAGCAGGGAGTAAACTGTGGCTCAGTGGTAGATCCCAGGCCCTACAGTCCCATGTCGTTGCTTGTTAACGAAGGGCACAGACGAAGGGCAATGCCTGTTTGTCAAAATAACCATGTAAAATAACCATGTAAAATAACCATGTGCAGTTCGTGTAAACAGGGCCTTAGTCTAAACATGCAAGGGTGAGAGGAGGCGACATGTAAGATTGCATGGCATGGCACTTTCACTTTATGAGTTTTTTTTAACATTATTTTGACTTTCCACAGCCTGCCTGCAAGGTTACCTCGCCTTTCTTTGCCCGCTCAGAGAATTTGTCCCACCCGTGAAACAGAGACATCATGGATTTAAAACCAGCAAAAAAGAAGAAAAAAAAAAATATATATATATATATATATATATATATATATATATATATATATATGCGCGCCTATGTTGATGTGTGAACATGGAGTAATTATAGACTCCTATCGATCCCCTTCTTATCAGCAGTCAGGTCTCTTACACACACACACAATCACACACTCCAACACCTCTCCTGCTCAGCTACCGGGCAGGAAATCGATCATCTGCAATGACGCGACTGACCCAGAATGAAGTCCTCGCTGCTGTCTCTTAACATTCCTCTTATATTTACACTTCCCTGGGGATGCTGTAGGATTCTCAGATTTACCACTGCGTCTCCATGTGGTGCTGTTTGTGTTCAGAGATGTTTTTAGGCTCA
Organism: Etheostoma cragini; assembly: GCF_013103735.1. Classification (NCBI taxonomy): domain Eukaryota; kingdom Metazoa; phylum Chordata; class Actinopteri; order Perciformes; family Percidae; genus Etheostoma; species Etheostoma cragini. Next base: position 1,233,635 of record NC_048423.1, on the reverse strand, counting down.
ACCACCATTGTTACCTCATTCGGCGATAGATGGTGACTTATCATTTATTTATTTAATCATAATCTTCCAGATTATGACTTTAATGATTGCGTTTAACAAGTAGCCATGACAGAAGACTTAATGGAAGTGAAGGGAAGTTTGTTTTTAATCATTTTCATTGAGCTTTTTTTTGTGGAAAAGTTAGTTAAGTACAGGCATTATTTCATTTGTTTGTTCAGTTTTCCCCTGAGGCAGAACTTTTTATTGGTGTTTTGTGTCTTTTGTTAAACAAATAGTCAATTTGTGGCAAAGTCTTCTCATTTCTGAGAATTTAAAAGAGAGCATTTTTAAAAAGTTGTAGGATTTTCTTTTTTCTTTTTTTGTTGAGCGACTGGTAATTTATTCCCTGCTAGTGACAGCAGACAGCTCTCTAGCCTGCTGTTGTCAAGCCAAGATTGTTTTCCCCTTTTTTATTTTAGCGCTGACATAATGGCACCCCCCCCCCCCCATCTCATTTTCACTTTTATTATTCACATCTCTGTTTGTTGGCAGAAAGTGTGCAGGAGGCTTTGTTGCTCAAAGTAGGCCATATAAAATACAATTTATTATACTTTTTTCAAATTCTCAAGTATAGCATTGTTCTTTTAATAGTCCATCAGTCGTTTCATTGTTTCATATTTATCTTTCTGCTTCACTTCTCTTGTTTATGGATTGATCATGTCTTGAATTGGACACCAGGCCTGCAGGCTTTAACTAAAGGATTCATGGTTGTGGCTTTGGTAGCTGCTTTCACAAAAATCTATTAACATAATAGAGAAAATTGTATTGCTCGTATCTATGGATCCATTTTGAACTGGGTCATTTCTTTATCAGGTAAATTTGGCCCAGGGCTTTGGGTGTCACTCACATTTTTTAAGTTACTACACACTCCTTTACACTCAATAATTAGCTCCAGTGTTGCCCAAGCAGTCACATGTGGAGGTTTCGGGAGCTCCTTCAAAAGCTAGCCCATTTTTCAATCCCAGCCACTTACTGTCCTTGGAACCGGCATGTGATTTTGAAACTGACTTTTTCAAACAGAGGTATACCTTGAAACCGGTACATACTGTACATGCAGATAGATAGATAGATAGATAGATAGATACTGCAGTTAGATAGATACTGCAGATAGATGGATGGATGGATGGATGGATGGATGGATACTTTATTTATCCCGAAGGAAATTTTAGGCATCCAGTAGCAACACAAACATTACACAACTAACACACATAAATCACATATACAGTACATAAGAATACAAATAAAAATCACTCGCAGAAATACAATGACCATGATAAGGTGAGATACTGTGGTAGACAGTGCAGTAGATCACGATAACACATTAACTATGACTATAAAATATAAACATAATAACCTATAAACGGACTGAAAAAAACCCCAATGTGACAGGGAATAAGTTATAAGCTGTATATGTTATGACCACAGTCCAGGTTATGAATGAGGGCTAATATAGCCAATAAGAACGTTGTACAGCAGGCAGGGGATATGATTGGGGGGGAGGGGCATGTATAGATGTCAGTGGGAGGTGGCTGCAACTGATAGACAGACGCCCCAAACAGTTGGATGTTTGGTGCCTTTCTCAAGAGGCAGTGCCCAGGAGGGGCACCGGCATCCCCAGCTACCAATCCCCCCCCCCGTACTTTGCAAAGTACAGGTAACTCCCCACCAGTCGAACTACTGCCACCCAGGGTCTGTAAAGAACCCCCAGACATCTTCAGATTTTACACATTATTTCACACTTTAACCTGACACTTACTTATTCCAGTTGCGTATGCTGCAGTAGAGATAAAACAATCGAAACATGTCACAGATGAGACAAGTTTAGAACTTGCAACTACTTTCAGCTCACCGGTCTGCAACATCTAACCCCAGCCAGTTTACACCGGTGTGACAAGGCTGTGTATCATCTCCATAGCTTTCAAGGCTCTCTGCCTTTGCCACTTTGTTACAGCAGTGTAAACGATATGTGGATTTCAGTATACAGAAGTTCATATTATTTTCATCACTCACCTTGTGTATTTTGTCTAGACAGGTGACTATGGCAGGTCAGTGATTACAGTTGAACATAGGTTTCAAAGGACTCTTTCTCTCTCACACACACACACACACACACACACACACACACACACACACACACACACACCCCTACACACCTACGCAGGCCCGATAATAGTTGCTTTCTTGTAGCTGATATTGGTTTTGCTGCACAGTGAAATAAGCTTATTTTCTCTGAGGCAAACCTCAGAAGGGGTGTGTGTGTGTGTGTGTGTGTGTGTGTGTGTGTGTGTGTGTGTGTGTGTGTGTGTGTGTGTGTGTGTGTGTGTGTGTGTGTGTGTGTGTGTGTGTGTGTGTGTGTGTGTGTGTGTGTGTGTGTGTGTGTGTGTGTGTGTGTGTGTGTGTGTGTGTGTGTGTGTGTGTGTGTGTGTGTGTGAGACACATGACGTCTGTCTGCTGTTTTGCAGCGAAGGAGAAGGCTGCTTTTGGCTCTTATACTTGATGTATTATGTATGGGGGCTCACACATCTGTATGCTACTGGCTTCAACGATGCTCACTGTCAAGTTCTGTAGGAGCAAATGGATTACACAAGATGAAGCCAGATGATACGTGCTTTCCAGGGACAGCGAATATCAAACCCGCTGAGCTGAATGGGATGTGGCATCGAGATGATTGTGCCAAGAGAATTTTTGATGAGGTGAAAATTCCCCCAGCGGGAACAACTTCTTTGCTCCAACAAGATAGCCTAAGTTCTTCAAATCATTTGACATCTACTGTGTTTAGGTATCCTCCAGGTTATTTCTGTCAATGAAGACAACTAATATACCCGGATTTTAATAGTCATATATATTGTGAAGGTTTTGGAAATTAACACAAAGTAGAAATATGGAGTCTTTTTTGTTTATATCCCATAATGCATGTGGTGGATGTTTGCTGTATAGCAGCCAATGTCTGAGGAATGTTGTGTTTGTGGCTGACAGAAGTTAAAAAGCATTAGAGCTCCCAGTCTCCCAGTGACGACGCAACTTGTGAAAGTTTTTAGCGAGTGATGTTTTGTGGTGCCGGCTGCGATGCTAACACGTCTGTCTGGATTTGACCTAGTTACTACATTTAGGTTCCTTCTCTTTCACACGAAGTTGATGGAAACCTTTTGGACATGGTGTTCCCAAGAGTTGACCTGTTTATCAACTTCAATTTGTACAGTTCTGTAAATCAAAGCCTTGTTCTTTAAATCTTAACCAGCATGGCTGTAGTCTTGTTTTAATCTGCTGAATTGTCACTATCCATCTTAAAATGCCTCATAAATGAAGTAGAGTTCTCCTTTATACCATAGACAGCATAATATTAATGGACAAAGCATTTATTCCGTCAAAATGCTGCAAATGTTGAAGTGCCTTAAACCTGCTTTCTATCTGAAGTCCTGCAGGGGGCGACACGTGTGGTTTTAAAAGGAGGTTGGTTTCTGTTGAAGTTTTTGAGAAAATGACTCACTTCTCAGTTGATTTATTATCTCAATAAACATTTTCAGGATGAGTTTCTGGTCTCAATCACTATTTCATTTATTTGTAAAGGTTCCATGACATGATAGTGGTCCCCTAATACTGTATCTGAAGTCTCTGTTATAAAGACCTTAGTGGTCCCCTAACACTGTATCTGAAGTCTCTGTTATAAAGACCTTAGTGGTCCCCTAATACTGTATCTGAAGTCTCTTTCCCAAAATTCCACCTTGGTGCAGATTTACAGCAACTAGAGCCAGTCCCACAATGATCTTTCCTTAGTATGAGCCATTTCAAGGGTATGCAGCTTTGGCCAAATTCTCTGGGCGGGCAAAGCAGAGAAAAGGGGAGGTAACCTGGGCCCTTATGACCTCCATAAGGGTCAAGGTTCCAGATCGGCCAATCTGAGCTTTCATTTTCTCGAAGGCAGAGCAGGATACCCAGGGCTCGGTTTACATCTATCACCATTTCTAGCCACTGGGGGACCATAGGCAGGCTGGGGGAACTCATAATGATGTTAAAAAATCTCATAAAGTGAAATTCTTATGCCATGGGACCTTTAAATCTTCTTCAAACCAGACTCAACAACACATAGCAGATCTCCACAAACCAATGGGTGATGTCACACACACTCTGTCTATTACTATTATTAGTCTATTTTTTTACACATGTATGATTTACCTTCCCTAACTCATAATTCAATTGCATTAAAGTGCAATAAATGGAAATTAAAGTGCAATTATGCCTCTTCGCTTACCCCCGTGAGTACAGGAGAGTGTAGTTTGCTGCTGAGCTGTGTTCGCAAACACAGAAGATTCACCCTTTTTGCAAGAAATTAGAGGCTTACCATTAACATTTAAGCAGTTGGAAGTGCATAAATCGTTGTCCCTGTTTTTATCCACAAAGGATCGAAACAATGAGTTTGTCTTTGGACCATGGTTAGATCACATGTTTGGTTTTTATTTAAGAAACATGTTCTCCAGTCTCATGAGAAAAACAGGCATAATCCAAAAGGAAATTTCCTCTGGAAATTGCCTGGAGCTGTTATGTCATGCAATAGCAGAAGGCACTGGTAAATCTCTGGTGCTGTTAACCAAAACTAAAGGCTTGTTAACCCTGCAGGCACACACTCGAATCTAACACTTTTCCCTCTAATCCTCTTCTTACCCCCGCGTTCACAAGACTACGTGAGGCGATAAGCACTCTTAATTTCCATGCGTAACACCGATGAAGCCAGATAGCTTCAAATGCTATTAGAAATAGGCTCCTGCATGGAGAACATAGCAGGTAAAGTACATTATCTACACCAGCCGCAGTTATGTAAGTGGCCATCTTAGGCATTAACAATTTCTTGCTCTGCGGGATTTGGTCTCTGATGTGTGTATGAGCTGCTTTCACTCGTGTCATGTGGTGTCCTCCGGGCACCTTTCATCATATTTGTGGCATTTAGGCAGAAGCCTGATATGTTTCATTGATTTTCCTACACTGATTTTGACACATCATATCACAAATGAATTGCAGTCTTGAGCTGCAAATGCACCTTGCAATGTGTGTTTAGGGAGTCAGTCTGTTTACAGAGATTAGCTCGGCATCAGAATATATTTTAAAGCATGAGAGCGATCATGAGCTGTCTCTGGCCTGAATCTTTTCATCTGACTGAGCCACATATGTGTTTAATTAATGATGTAACTTCCCCTGGCTCTCCTTGAGCGTGACACCTGTCCCGCTTAACACAGGACTGCACTGCATTTTTCTTTATCCTTTGTCCCACGCCTTTCGAGACTCTTAAAGGGTCATTTAGTTTTTTTATAACCTGGACCCTGTTTTCCTATGTTTTCGTGTGTAAGTGACGGAACAACAATCTTTGAAATTGGTCCAGTATTAAGCGTGAAACCCTATGGGGCAAATGTGCATCGTGAAAGTGCTTCATGTTGCCACTGGAAGGCGAGAGATGGACCTTTTTAAAACCTCTTTAAGTCTTTCCTGTTTAACCAGAAACGGCTCTAAGGTCCCTAACGCTAAACCCACCAGACGTTATTTAATAAAACAGTACTTTAAGAGTGGATAGAGCAACCATATTTTCACATGTAAATCGGTAAACTGTGTCTATTTCAACTAAACCTAGAGTTGGAAAAGTGGAAAGACGACCCAAAATGGCCTTTTCATAGTGACTGGAGTCTGGTGGCTTAAATGAACACGATTTTGCCAATGTTTGGATGTTTGTTTGGAAAAAATAAATATGACTCTATAACACAAAGGTAGGAAACTTATGCAACTGTTTCCATAACATCTGCCCTTAAAAAAATGAATTAGAAGCAAAGACCAATGACAGACAGACGGCAGGGCAGAGTGAAGTAGGGGTTCTCGTTAAGTGGAGAACTGTTAAGTAAGTGCCTTTTGACATCGCTCGATCATAATGAGCGAAGCAAAAATTACTGAAGTGCTGCCACTGCAAGTCTAATAACCTGACCTGGAGGGACACTAACTGGCTGCCACAAAATGGCTGCATATTGGCTCTATTAAATCAAAGACAAGTAATCTATTTTGTAGTATTATAATGTGATGGTTTGGCACAAGTGAAGTGTGGGGTTTATAAAGAGCAATTTCCTTCTATTTGAATTTATATTTGAAAATGATAAACAGCCCTGGTATGTTTGTTGGATATTTAAACAGCTCTTGGTTATGTAAATATGTGCTTTTCTAGCGGAAGAAACCCTATGGTGTGGTGGATTAGGGATACTCTGAGTCTTTGAACTGACTCAAGTGAAGACACTCTAATGTTTTCAGCGGAGGAATAAAAGAATTAAAAACTGGAGGGAGGAACACGGGGAGGGGAGAGATGAAAAGAGGCGATGAAGAAAAAGTAGAGTTCCATTTCATATATGCCCAAAGTGTGTTAAAGTCATCCAGAAGGACAACAAATTAAATCAAAATGACAGGAAATGAGGGAGACGAGGGTGGTGAAGAAAGCAGGGCTGAAAGAGCACAAGAGGGGAAGATTTCTTAGTGAATGGACAGAAAAAAAGATCCAAAAGAGCCGGATAAAAATGTGGCAGAGAGGAGATACAGAGTGAATCTGAGAGAGGGAGAGAAGTTTGTAATTATAAAGGGGCAGAGAGAAGAAATGAATCGGCATTGCTACAGTTGAATAATGCAACAAGGGAGCCTGCAAACACACATGCAGAGGACGGGGGGGGGGGGGGGGGGGGGGGGGGGGGGGGGGGGGGGGGGTGTTTCCAGCAGAGCTGGCTAGCCGGGAGAAGGAGATACATGTTCAGCTAGAACATCTGTGGCTTATGGAAATGGCTTGTTTTCAAAAGAACAGCAACTCCTGGTGAAAATGCAAATTTGACTTGACGCTGCATTTGAATCGCCTCGCCGGGCTAAAACCGCCAACACCTCAGGTAACTCCTCAACCTTTTGGTGTCCTGCGGACACCCCAAGATACCCAATAATATAAGTCAAGATAAGTTTTACCTTTCTCTCTCTCGCTGTGAGCATGGTTGTATTCCCACCCTGGCTTTGTAGACTAATATTTATCACGGCAAGAAGACGAGTTGATGTTGAAAGCAAGCCTAACAAGCTGTATAGTTAACTTTGGAAGGCTGGTTTCTTCCACTTGATTTCTTGTTCTTGTCACTTACACGTTCAGGGCCTTATCTTAGACCTGACCCAAAGCCCGTCGTTTTAATCTTTGCTATTTTAAGACCGACTAGCACCCACGTTGTTTTAAATAGCAAATGCCCTTGTGCCCATCTTTGTGCCCATGATCTTACAGGGAGGTGTGTTCAGGTGCATTCTTGGCGTATTGCTATCTAGAGGCAGTGGGAAGTGATCGCGCCATTGACCAACAAACACTTGGTCTAAAGTCAATTATTGTTATTTTTACTGCACATTATTAAAATGCGCCTAGACTCGTGAACAGCGTGAGCCTAGTCACACTCCCACGGACACGCAGCAGCACGCAAACATGCAAAAGATTCAAAAGGAAAATAAAACGATGTGAAATCGTATTAAAATACGATCTGCCCACGTGTTTTCACTTCACGCACGATTCAATCAGCTTTTTCCGTCAGCATAACAGCAGTGCGCCAAGGTACAAACGCGCCTGGCTATTAAAGGGAATGGGAGATGACACTCTGATTGGTTGGTTGCATGTAATGCCTAAAACACTCTAATGACTAATAAATCCACAAAGTACATCCCGTTTGACCCATGCGACTGGTCCACGGACCTTATTTTCCACCGTCAAACTAGCAAATGTGGATTTTGACGCACCCTGAACGCACCTGCGGCATGCACTTCACGCTTTGTGCTTAGATCGTTAAAATAGGGCCCACAGTGAACAAAAAGGCTTCAGTATGGCAATTTTGTTTTCTTTTACAAGTATTGAATGCCATACCATTTAAAAAAAAAAATATATATATATATATTTTTTAATTTGCACCAGTGAAGTGCTTTTGAATGTCACATCCACTTTATGAATACAAATGCATTTCTCAACATGTTGCTGTGGGAAACAAAAGTCATTCTCTTTCTAAATGCTGAGGGTCAAAGAAAAGGTGAGAACAACAGATGCTAAGTATATTAGAGGAGGAAGGTACATTATATTGCTGGACCTGTTTTATTGTGTTTGTGCTTTGCTCGAAGCTGTTTGGATTAACTATAGTACAGTCTGGAGGACAGACTGTGGTCAGAATAGGCCTTTAAAGATTCTTTACATCAGTGTGTTAATACATTACAGAAATGCAGATATGGCTTTGGTTTTAATGTATTTGGATACAGTTTTATTATTGTCACATACATGTATATGCACGTGTCAATGGATTCCTGTGAAGAATGAACATGAAAATGGAAGATTTCCACTTTCTGGATACAAAGGCAGTAAAAAAAACCATGCTGTCCTGGCAGATCCGAAAACACTCATAAGGGTTTTAGTCGGTGTTTGGTGTTTTACGCCCTCAACGTCACCTTCCAGGCATCACTGCCTAGAAGGCACTAGGATTAGGCAATGGTTGAGGTAAGGGTTAGCTGCCTTGAGGTCAACGGCCACAGCGCTGCCTTGAAGTCCATGTTGAGGGTTTAAAACACCATTGAGTGTTTTGTTCCTTTGAGCATCTGCAAACAATTTCTGCTTCGCTACTTTCGGGTTTGTCCCGGAAGTAAAGAGGCCATTTTATGTTGTCGTGGACCGTTATCAAAGACAGAAAAAGTATTACAACTAACTTTATACTCTAGAAAAATGGTATCGGTTTGTATGTCCATTTGTGAACAAAGCCAGAAACCTATCAGACGTTTTCTCACCTCACTTTAAAAACTGTCTTTTGATTGTCTTTTGTCTCCTCTCCTGTCTCACATCCCTTCTGCAGCCCAGAACTGTTCCGGTCTGAGGACATGTGCCGAGTGTTTGGAGAGGACGGAGTGCGGCTGGTGCGGTGATCCCAGTAACACTGGCAGGGGTGTCTGCATGGAGGGGTCCTACCGAGGCCCTCTGAAGCCCGCAATTGCCAGGGCTGGGCCCCGAGACCGAGACAGACTGCGAGACAGGGACATGGTGCTGGATCAGAGCCTCTGCTCGTCTGATCGAGGCTACAACTGGGCCTTCATTCAATGTCCCGGTGAGTGAACCACCGCAACAACACGCAGTTGAAAAAAATGAAGTCTCTCTTTGCCTGGGGTTATATGTCTGCACCGCCCAACAAAAAACTGAATAAAATAATCAGAGTGCGATTTGTAGAAAAAGACTTGTGACAAAGTTCTTGTGATGTTTAGAAAAAAATATTTCTTATTGAACTCATCAGTATTTTTACTCTCATCTTCAACTTCCACATGTGGACACACAGGGTCTGCCATGATGCACAACAATGCAAAACATGCAAAAATAAAATCCCAATTCCAACGTATACACAATATCATTCAGGGCGTTTTCACACCTACCTCGTTTGGTCCGGGCTGTCGGACTTTTCAGTTTGGTTCGAACAAAAATTGCGGGCGAGAAAGCTTCCCCGGACCATGGTCCGGATCAAAAGACCAAACATCTCCAGATACATTTTCCCCTCCAATGGGGATAAAAAATAATTTAAATATATTACTGCTGTCAAACGACAGTTTGACAGCAGTAATATGCGATTAATCCCATTGCATCGCATTTCTCTTTTTTTCATACTCATTTTTTATTAAAAACAACTTTGGCAGATAGCCTACTGTGGTGTTCAATTTCACATTAACATTCTCACTTGGAGCAAATGATCTGTCACACAATCTAAAACCGTCCATCAATAAAAGGGTGGAAAGAAATACTTTGGGGGGGGGGGGGGGGGGGGTGAGTTGGCATCAGCTGTGTGCTTGGCCATCAAGTGGTGTTTCAGACTGGACGTGCTCAGTTCACAACGACACACCGATCACTTTGCTCTAGTCAATGGGACATTGGGCGTCTTTTAACAAGGCGTTGCATTTTGGCGTCTCACGCTCACCATCCAATCAAAACGTAACGTTACTACTCTTTGGCCGGCTCGCAAACCCAAACGGCGTGTGTGCAGCATGCTTGTTGTTTTGTATCCGGTCTAGCTAGATCCGGTGGGGTGTTGTAGTTTTTCTAATGTTACTAGTTGTTGGAACAGCATGTGAAAAAACGACAAAGTTTGCTAGGCCAAAAAGAACGTTAATCTTGCAATAAAAACAAAATGACGCCATTAAAATGGGTTTGCATTAACACCGTTAATAACGCGTTTAACTGACAGCACTAATATAGATATAATCCCACACACCCCCGCCTCCGGCAAATGGCACCCTGATAATAATCCTAATAAAGGTGTCGGATTTATTGCCCTCCATCAGCTGATTGTGTTGTGTGTTTGTGTATCATTTCCTCGCAGCGTGTCAGTGTAATGGTCACAGCAGGTGTGTGAACGGCAGCGTGTGTGAGCGCTGTGGGAACCTGACTGCAGGGATGCACTGCCAGAGCTGCATGCCAGGTTACTATGGCGACCCCACCAACGGAGGAAAGTGCAACGGTGAGTGCAGAGGTCACAAGGCTTGACCTTGTGCTTCTTCTTTGTTGTGATTGGCAAAATGTGTCAGTAATTTGAGTCCTTAAAGTGAACCCTTTTTTTTTTTATATAAACAAATTTTAAAAAGTATGAATTGTCTTTTCTACTGCAGCGACCTGTATTTTCTGAAAATAGAGGTACTGAGACCTAGCCGGGCTTCGCCCTCCTACGTACTTCTGCCCCGTTTTCATTTTGAGCACTTCTCCGGTCTAATTGTTTCCGACCAGAGTCTGGTAGGACCGGGCTACTGGACCAGAGTCTGGTAGGACCGGGCTACTGGACCAGAGTCTGGTAGGACCGGGCTAATGGACCAGAGTCTGGTAGGACCGGGCTACTGGACCAGAGTCTGGTAGGACCGGGCTAATGGACCAGAGGCTGGTAGGACCGCGTCAATGTACCTGAGTCTGGTAGGACCGGGCTTATAAACCAGGGTCTGGTAAGACAAGGCTAACGGGACCAGGGTCTGGTAGGACCGGGCTAGCGTACCAGAGTCTGGTAGGACCATTCTAACTGAGACCCTCATTTAAAAAAAAAAAAAAAAAAAAGGGGGCTGCAACTGATGATTACCAGCTTGTTGATTAATTTGTCCCTTATTGTCTCCATTAGTCAATTAGTTGTTTGGTCTATAAAATCATTTTTTTAAATGGATTTCTCTGAGAAACAAGTTTGCTGTAAGAAAAAAGGTTTCTAGAGCTCAATTATTGGCGGAAGTTACTAAAGTTAGAGGTTTCTCCAGCGTGTTTTGGCTAAATTTCCTCATTCTAAACTATGTGTCTCCTTCACTTCTTTCTCTGATTTGCTTATAATGAAATATTGAGCCGTTAACCCTTGTGGTGTCTTACCTTTGACCTGCAACTTTGTTTTTCTAAGTTGAAATTTCAACATTTTATTCTTTCTACACTTTTCTTGACCTTTTCTTGACGTGGCAATTTTTTTTAGACTGTTTTGGTCACTTTTTTTAGCATATTTAAAAAAACTAAAAAAATTATTTTGTCCTTTTTTGTCTATTTTAGCTTTTTTTTTTTTCTCTCACTGCATTATTTTTTTTTTTTTAAAGCTTTTTCCAACATTTGCCACTTTTTCAATCTTTTTTTTCATATTTCTGATATAGAAAGTTTTTGTAAATGGGTCAAATTTGACCCGAGGACAACAGGAGGGTTAAAAGCATGTAAAACTGCTGCAAGCAGTTTGCAACACTGCAGTAGACACAACCAACCTGAGGGGGGCAGTGTTTAGAAGCTGTTAGTGCCAGCTTTGGGTTTTGTTGAGCTTTTGGGTTCAGCAGAGCAGCCAGAAGGAAAAGTACATGCAGGCCTCTAGTTTGGAAAGGTGGTCTGCAGACATGGAGGGAACAGCAGTGTAGTGGAGTCTCTGCTTCCATTTCTTGGAGTTCCTTGTGAACAGTCAAAGTACTTTTATTGGGCTCCCTAAGGAGAAATTTGCTTTGGACACTGAGAAACTTACTAAGCTGCAAGAGTTACAGACACAACGACATGTACAGGGTTAAAAACAATTAAAAGACAAATGTACAGTCAACATATGGGCTACTCGAGGGCCTATGCAAATCGCAGATTTCCGATTTCCTATACTAAATAAGATAAAAGCCATACTTCAAAACAAAACCAATTTCATTCACCCATCACAGTCACAGATATACTTAATAAATATTCAGTCATACATTAATGAGCTTTACTGCAATAGGGACAAATGAGTGCTTATACCGGTTATATTTACACAAAGGAAACCTGTACCTCTTTCCTGAGTTCAACAGCTCAAACTGTAAAAACAAAACGTGACAGTTATCAGACCGAACGGTCGTAGCCTGCTTGATTGTTGTCTGTTCAAAAAAACGCGGAGAGGTTTGACTCGGGGAAACACGTTGCTGACGGAGGCTCACATGCTTCATGTGTATCCATATTTGATCTGCTTGGGATCCGCGTGTCAGCAGCTTTGCTTGGCTTCACATGGAAGTGATCGTAGCAACTCCCGTAGCTGGAATTGTTAACAACAGAGTGTGTGTGTGAGTCAGATGACGGCACACAAGGCAGAATCCACAGGAGAAAAAAAAAAAGGGTGTGTGCGTGTGATTCGCAGGATCAGGAGGCTCGGTGTGGGAAAGGTGGATGATACAAATCTCGATGGGGAAAGGACATCAAAGACGGGAGAGTGTAATGAATGAGTGAGGACTGGCGGAGTGTGAGTGAGGAGAAGTGAGAGGGCGGTGCGGTAACATCAGTGTGGTGACTGATGTGCGTTTTGGCGTGACATTAAATCGCTCTTAATCATTTTCTTATTTCCTGAGTTGACTGGTGTCTCCGTCCCTGGCGGCTGTTCACAGCGAACGCACCTCTGATAGATGTACGCCTCTCGTCGCCTCCGTACAGGACAGCCTCTGATGCACTTTCTCTTCTACTTTGGCTTTGTTTGCAATATTTCTCTTTTCACCCTGGCCTGTCTCTATCTTTTTCTGTCTTTTTCTTATGGTCTCTTTACCGTCCCCTGGCCACATTCTCCTGCTCTTTCTCTCCCCACATGTTCCATTCTTTATGCCTCCTTTGCTAAAATGGTTTATGCTGTATTTGTTAAATGTCATTCTCTTTCCCTACTTTAATCATATTATTTGCTTTAGTCTTTCCCTTCTTCTCCTTTCCTCCTCTCTTCCAATTCCCCTTTTTTTAACCTCATCTTTTCCCGTCTTTTTCGTATATTTTTTTAGTTTTCCTCTCCTCTTCATTCCCTTCTTCTCTTTCCCTTTCCTCTTGTGTCCTCTGCTATTGTTTCCTCCCCCCCTTTTCTCATTTCGTCAACTTTTCTTTCCTGACTTCTGGTTCAACTGAATGCACCCATGCCTTCCTTTTCCCCTCGTTTACTTCCTCTACACTTCTGTCATTCCAATAAAGAGAAGTCTAAGTCTTCCCTCTACAGTAAATTCACCCCTCTGTCATTTGTCCATCAATCCATTCATCCTTCTTTCTGTCTCCGTTCTAAAAAGGAACACTAGATTTACCTTGGGCTAAATGGCTGGGAGGCAATGATGGTTGGCCGATAAAAGGGCTAATGAAAGAGAGACAGCTTTGTACCTACCGGG
>NC_048423.1:1200873-1219957 GCF_013103735.1 Etheostoma cragini | reverse complement strand
AAAGAGAGAAGGAAGGGTGTGAGAGAGGCATTGGGGGAGCTTGAGTGAGCGAGGGAAACAGAGACAGGCAGACACAGAAAGAAAAACCTGAATGAAACCTGAATGTAGGGAGATGTACAAGGTCAATGTTGGTGAAAAGTGCCCTTGGATAGAGAGACAGCGAAGGAATGCAAGAAGAGATGGAGGGATAAATAGAAGAAGAGATGGAGGACAGACAGAGGAGAGGGGAGTCTGTCCGTTTCCCTGTGACACATGATTAACTAACCTTGTCAAATCGTGTGTGTGTGTGTGTGTGTGTGTGTGTGTGTGTTTCTCTGAATGCAGCATTCACCTTGTCCTGCACCTATACCAAATCAAACTCACCCAACCTTAAGAGCTGCAGCTAACAACAAGTCTGATGTCCATTAGAGTCCGACCAAGGAAGATATATTGGATATATTGGCCAATACATATATATAAAAAATAATAATCCAGAAACAAGTTACAAAACAAATTTCAATAACAGTTATTTGTAGTTATCCCTATAATAATGATAATTTGTTTTATTGTCCCAGAACAGAGGAACATCAACATTTATTAAAGTTCTGATAAATAAAATGTATAAAAATACAAACTTAAGGTGTGAAACTTAAAGTCCTTTTGAACAAAAAAAGAAACTGTTTCCAACAGGGACGTTGTAGAGCGTCCTCTGGTGGACAGACTACGCACCAACACTCATAACATGTTTGACAGTCCGTTTTTATTTTTTTAAATATTGAACTTATCAGTCATTTTTTCATTATAAGTTATTCTTATCAAAATCGGCCATTATAAATGCTGATTCCAATAGATTGGGAAATGCCTAATATCGGCCGATAATATCGGCCTGCCGATATATCGGTCGGGCTCTAATGTCTGTTTAGTCCCTCACGGGAGAACATTTGCAAACACATTTTAGGCGCTGAAGGGAAAGCTGCATGTTGTTGTTCACGTCCTGGGAGTCTTTGTTCTGTTGATTTCGCGTCTGGTTTTTATTACAGCGGAGAGACACGCTGATGTTTTCTAAACATCCCGTTTTATCACTGGGAACGGTTTGTACCGGAGTGAACTCTCTTGCTTTGCAGCTGGAAACATTCGCACCTGGAAGTAGTGCAACCACAGTCTTGTCACTGAGTGGCTGTGTGGTTTGTGGTTTGCTTAATGGCACGTTAACAGTGGTGCTTGAAGATAAAGAGAGACTTAAGGTGGATTTATGTGTCTCTGTCCGGGTTTTACAGAGGCTCTGCCTCCTCAACAATGCAATGTCTAGTCATGGGGCAAGGTAGAGACCACATCCCCTCAGGGACTGTTAGTGGTCAACTTGTGCTGAAGGCATACCTTGATCATTTATCAAGCGGAAATATTAGGGGTGGGGGAAAAGAATTGGTTCACGTATGTATTGTTTTATGCAACAATTCTTTTTAAATATTTTGTTTCCCCTACAATCTTTTATTTTTTTCATTTCAATGATTCTTCTGAATATTTCTGTTAATGCAGGACCTCTGACTCCATCATGTCCGTTTCCAGCTAAACAGACTGAAAGCAAAAGATGCAGCAAGTCCATGTGATGTTCTTCTTTAACAATGAAATGAATGTCAGACTGACCGACTGACATGTAATGTGCATTCTTCTTAGAAAACAATTAGCTTTTAGAGAGGTTTCATGCTATATTGTCTCTAGAAGTGTAGAATTTTCAACTTTTGGTTTTGTTAAAGAAGGGAAAGAATATCCCAGTACTCAATCCTATCAAGTCACAATAAATGAAAATCACAATGCACATCCATTCTATGGCCATGTATCGTGAAATAACCGAATTGGGGCGGATTCAAATAAAACAATCACTGGGTAAATTTTCTCAAATGTTAGGATATTGGGCTTTTTTTCAGTTTTATATTATTGTAAATGAGATACTGTCAGGTTTTGTATTGTTGCTCTGATTTAAGAAGCAATTTGAAGATGTAACCTTTGGCTCGGGGAATGGTGGTCTGCAGTTTTCCACATTTAAGGCATCAAACAATTAACTGAAAAGTAATCCAAATGGTAAGTCTATATAGAAAAGAAGTCCTGTTACCCGTATGTGGTTTCATTATAAAGATTGTTGATAGTGAAGACAAGTTAAATAAAAATTCTCCTTTTTATTAATTTCAATTCAAACTCTTGAAATTTACTGAACAATACAACCTAACAGGGAACATTTATACACCCATCTAGCGTTGAGGTGGTTATCTGGACGATCAATGGGTTAAATCCTTGAACAAAAAAACCAATTCTCCTGCCCGACTCATCTCCAGCAGAACTGCAGGAATGATGGTCATAAGTGAAGCTGTTTAAAAATGATTTGCTTGTGGTAGTTTTTAAAATACTCACACTTAGTGTGTTCTCTTGTGTTTTTCAAATACACTTTATTTTCAAAAAATGTAAGAATGACGTAGCCTGACGTCGTCACACTCCGATTCTAGTCAGAATATGAGTCTGATTCGGCTCCATTGGGCTGTGGTTATGGGGCGTGTTGCAACCCAACCAGGAAGAAGAATTTGAATTTGGATGTTATCTACCTGGGCGGGTCTCAGTCTACCAGGGCGGGTCTCAGTCTACCTGGGCGGGTCTCAGTCTACCTGGGCGGGTCTCAGTCTACCTGGGCGGGTCTCAGTCTACCTGGGCGGTGGGCCCAAGTAAAGCCTATGTATGGGAAACACTGACAATGATTACAGTGTAATTTTGCAAAGATCTGTACCAAACAAAGATTTTCTTTCTGTAGTCTGTAGGATAGGATTTGTAGGTCGGGACATCTCTGCAGCGCCAATACTTTATTTGGTTTGACATATTTTGCCTTTAACAAATATATTGCATTCCCCCCCCTGTGATTTGAACAATCTCACTTGTCAGTATTGCAATTTTGATAAAGTTGGTCTTAATTGTGCAGCCATAGTGCAAACGATCAAGCATCTTTCTGCCTGGGCTCTTGTTTTCTGACATTACAACCAGCACCCCCACCTTCATGCTTCCCTCTGAATTGTGTTCCAGGCGAGACTTGGGCTTGTATTCTTTCTTCTTGTGCTTGTTATCTTTTGCTACCCGGTACTTCAGCTCATAGCGCTCCTATGCCATCGGCACCTCACGCTGAACAGTTTTATTGCTTCCATAAATTTTGCATGATTCACATCAGCATCCCCCCGTCTCCATCTCTCTCTATTCTCTTTCTCTCTCTCTCTCTATGTGCACTACTCCAGGTGCTCGCTCTAGCTGTCTAAGGACTTTCAGTCATACTGCTTGTTGTGATGCATAGAGACACAAGTCAAAGGTTGCTGTTGGGTCTTGAGGTTGTTTTGTTGGGTTTCATCATTTCTTCCAGCTTCAGCTCAGCTCACTGCTTGTTTCTCGTTGGGCCTAGACAGGACGTCTAGTGTTTGCTTGGTCTCTTATTGTTCCAGCAGGAAATACAAAGACCAAGATTAAAGATTTTAAGTTATCACTGGATGTGATAAATGTATTAAGAGAGCGAGAAGGAGGGAGAGAGGGGGAAGTGCTTGATATGAATTGTGGAGAATTTCTTTCTCTAGTTATGTTGCCCCAGTGTTGGTTATGGGCATGTAAATGTTACCTTATATAAGTATTGGTAGGTTTAACCTGTATTATTTCAAAATGTCTTGTCAACAATGACACAAACCCTTTACTTCAGCCTCATTTGTACAGCAGTCAATCATTTCAAACGTCAACTTTCTCCTTAGATAGATAGATATTTATTGATCCAAAAAAAGGGAAATTATGGTAAAGCAACAACACAGAATATAAATATGATACTAAATACTAGGATACAATATGCATACATACAATATACATGAAATAGTAATAATAGGAATAAAAAAAGAACAAAGATTTGAATATATACAGGATGGTAATACAAAATGTGCAACTGCTTAAATAGTATGCTACAATGTAAATAAACAAATTGTGCAGGTTGCACTTAGTGCAGTATTGTGGCATCTCAGAGTCTTATCTAGCACCCAGTGATGAAGTGTTAGAGTTTTATTGCCCGTGGTAAGAATGATTTCCATGGATGGGTTATCCACAATACATAACCGTTCAGTGACCTCCTCTCCACCACAGCTTCAAACGTGTCCTGTTTGCAGCCGATCACGGAGCCAGTCTTCCTGATCAGTTTGTTCAGTCTGTTTGTGTCGCTGGCTCTGATGCTGCTGCCCCAGCAGATGGCAGGGGGGGGGGAACAGAGCGCTGGCCAGAACAGACTGGTAGAACATCTCCAACATCCTGCTGCACACACTGAAGGATCCCAGCTTCCGCAGGAAATAGTGTGCTCATCCTCTTCTTGTAAACAGCAGTGCTGTTGATCTTCCAGTTCAGCCGGCTGTCGATGTGGACACCCATGTATCTATACTCCTCCACCATGTCCACGTCTCTTCCCAGGATGCAAAGGGGATGCAGAGCCGTTCCCTTCCTCCTGAAGTTGATCACCATCCCTCTGGTATTGTCCACGTTCAACAGCAGGTGATTCTTACCAGACCATTCCACAAAGTCATCCACCAGTGCCCTGTACTCCCCTTCCTGTCCATCCCTTATACAACCAACCACTGCAGAGTCATCAGAAAACTTCTGTAGGTGACATGACTCTGAGTTATACTGGAAGTCTGTGGTGTACAAGTTGAGCAGAAAAGGAGACAGCACAGTCCCATGTGGGGCCCCGGTACCACTCACCACCACATCAGACAGAACACGGTCCAGATGGACAAATTGTGGTCTGTCTGTCAGGTAGTTAGTGATCCAGGAGACTGTGGATGCACCGACACCCTCCACCTGCAGCTTCTCACCAATTAGCAGTGGCTGGATGGTGTTGAATGCACTGGAGAAATAAAAAAATTTGATTCTCACAGTGCCACCGCCACCATCCAGGTGCAAATGAGCTCGCTGCAGCAGATAGATCACAGCGTCGTCCACTCTCAGACGAGGCTTGTAGGCAAACTGTAGAGGGTCCAATGAAGATCCACCCTCACTAAAATGGCAGAGTTGGTCATTTGATCAAACACTTCCCGTATTTATGTTTTTCTGCCAAGCAGCCTCTTGTGGACAAGTGACCGAAGACTGTCCTCTAACACTGTTTTCTTTCTGCATAACCGATGCAAGGAATGTGAGGTTGGTCATTGTGCTGTCCCACCACAACCCTGTCTCCAAGAAATGATGTGCTGCCGGATGTGTCTCATTTTCGGCCGGATTTCGGTTAACGTCCTCCTTCTTTGTTTTGTCATTTTAACCTCCGGTGGATTTTGGAGGACTATGGTTACCTGGTCCTCAGATCTCTGCAGGGTAAATCCAGACAGCTAGCTAGACTATCTTTCCAGTCTGAGGACTATGGTTACCTGGTCCTCAGATCTCTGCAGGGTAAATCCAGACAGCTAGCTAGACTATCTGTCCAGTCTGAGGACTTTGGTTACCTGGCCCTTAGATCTCTGCAGGGTAAATCCAGACAGCTAGCTAGACTATCTGAGGTTTCTTTTGAACGTACACATATGCCTGCACAATTTATACAAATTTAATCAAGATCACGATTTTGGCTTCCCACTATCAAATTTGCAGGATTGAGCAATATTTTAAATGTGTCATTCTGTTCATAGAAGGGTCCTGTTTTGGTTTTTCTTTCATGTGTTGCATGACCCATTTCTTCTGTAAAGCCGCGCCTGTGTTTGGATCTCTCCTCTTTCTCTCCGTGCAGTCCCATCCCCATTAACTCACACCTGGCTCCCAGCAATACGGAGAGACACAGTGGCAACAGCGCCAGTCCACACTTCTGACATTCATTTTTTTGTTTTTGTTACTACTGTAGCTAAGGTTAACGTTAGCTGCTGTGTAACGTGGTATTAGTGTTTCTAGCGTGACATACAGCAATGTTTCTGTTGCCTCTAACGTCTGTTTTGGAGCATCAGAGAGCAACACAGACATGTAAGTGGCACCGTAATGAGGTACCAAAATCCCCGTTGATATTTTGTCTGATAGATAACATACCACTTCAACATAGGAGGAATGTAGCACAATATGGATGTGAAAGCAGTTATAATTAGCCTATATGACAAAAAATTATTTTGGTTAAAATCAACAAATCGTGATAATTAAGATTTAAATACTGATCAAACACAATCGTGATTATCATATTGGCTATAATTTTGTAGCCCTACGTACATATGTTCCACCAAAACATGTTCCTTCCCGAGGCTATTTAGCAGGGCAGCCATGGCTCTGTACGGCACTTAGAACCGCCCAAGCCGAATATGATTGGTTGCAAGAAATGCCAATAAACCAGAGCACGTTTTTCTGCCATCCTTGAATGCTGTTTGGACATCTGGCGCTGCAGCAGAATTTCTGGCAATGCAACAACATCACAAGCCCCGCTCTTGAAACAAGTATCATTATTTATGAACTATCACAAGAGGTCGCCTGTCAGGAACACATTTGAATGAACAACCAATGCTGTGTTTTTTTTTGGTGGGGTTGGTCTTTTATGTCCCAACCAATGTTGTTTTCCCTCCCACCTCCTCCTGTCTCTGTCCCTACTTTTGAGATTTTGATGTATATTGTCTATGCAGGGTGCAACTGTGGGTGTTCTTTGTCGATCTGTGTTCAGTGCAGGAGCTATAGAGATGTTGAGTGCTGTCTCTGTAAGAAGCTGGCAGCCCAGCTGCAACAACCAGAGACTAGGACAGACAGGACAGTAGGGTAGCGCGTGTGCGTGTGCGTGTGCGTGTGCGTGTGCGTGTGTGTGTGTGTGTGTGTGTGTGTGTGTGTGTGTGTGTGTGTGTGTGTGTGTGTGTGTTTGATGGATCAGACATAGCCAGCTGTTGTTGAGCTTTAGATGCAGGAGCAGACAGGGATGCTGCCTGCAGAGTCGCTCCATTCAGTCTTCTCTGTGGAGAAGCTGCCAAATCCGCACTCGTGTGTGGGTTTATAAATGTATGTGTATTTGTGCTTTCAAACGTGTGTGGGTTTATGTACCTGTGGCGCCACTAGCCAGCCTTCTTGGCAGTATCCAGTCATCTTCCCTTTTGTGGCTATATTCATGGCGTCTTCCTGGTCGACATATGGGCGTATAGAAAAACCAAAAGACACACACACAAGACCTACACACAGAACCTCACACGTACTAACGGTTATATTAATATGATTTTGAACAGCTTTTGCATTCTTTTTGATCTCCAGTCAACTGCGGCTGTGAATCACGTCTTTTCTCGTATAAACTGCTTCTTTTGAGACTTTGTGCTTTCATTTATTGCTTTCAGCTCACCAGCATTCAATTAATATCACTATGCTATCATTTCAAACAAGCAGTAGGGTTAGTGGACTTTCACACCTGCCTTGCTTAGTTTGGTTGAATCACACTAGCAGGGCATGCAGGTAAATTTTGCTATTGGCGGGTAACACTGTCAGTCTACCTGTATCATTGGCAGGTAGCCAGTTGAGAGATTCAGACGCATAACTATCGGTGAGCAGGGTACGCAGTTGCTTACGGGCCCAGACCAATCATTGGCCTGTATCACTGAAAGATGTTGATTGAAAACCTGTGTCACGACAATCCTGGCAGTCCCAGGTGCTGCCATTGACCAAGCAGGAGTGAGAACAGGTCAAATTCATTTCCTTGTTTCTGATATGACGACGAGATGTGTGTGACTCCATTATCTCACATTTAACAACAAAACGTACAGCGAAAGACGTCCTGCCAACCTGTATGGCAGGTGGGACTGTAAACGCTGTAACGTTTTTCCACTATAAAGTCGTTCTTTATCAAACTGAATGTGTGTCCCAGCCTAGGAGAGGACATGATGCCTTTATGCTGGATTATCATCACGGCCCCTCTTCTACAGTGAGTGATGACGGTGCAATGTCCAGGAGTAGGTTATCATGATCAGGACAGGATAGGGTCATAGAGACTCAGCAATTCATGTTTTTCACTTTAATGCGGCTAAAAAGTGGCTGGTGCGGATCATTGGGCGGGTGTAAATGCAGCTGTCTCACTCAGATGCACATAAACAGTGGAACAAACAAGTGTACCAAGGCCTACTTGATGAGGTGGTCTCTGTAGCGGTTCATTTGTGGTGAGAATGTGTTCTGACCGGTATGTGTACTCCGCAAGTGTGAGGTAAATGGCTCCTGTAGTCAGATCTGCTTTCAATCTGTGATGAGGCAGAACATGCGGTGCAGCTTAGTGTTTCTCTCACAGAAACAGACTGCAATCAAGCCCGTCTTCCATCACTCGCATTTCAAACCGGTCAAACCAGTTGCCGCTAAAGAGAAAGACACCGGTAGAGCAAAACAAAGTCTCAGGGACGACGTCTCATTATTTACAAAAAATGAGTTGGTTTTGACCATGGAGACAAGAAGTATGCACTTGTTCTCCACAACTAGCAGAGATGGAAAGTAACAAAGTATTTATTTTTTTGCTGACTATTTACTTTTACTCCTTACATTTGAACAAATTAATATCGGTACTTTCTACTCCCTACATTTTACAACATTGGCTTCTTACTTTAATTTCTAATTATTTCAGTGGATGGGCCATAAACAGGCCTAAGCTGATTGACTGGGAGAAAAGTTGGACGGTTAACTGATCAGATTCTGCTGAAGGAAGGAAACTATATTTGAGGGCTCTTTGATTCATTAAGACCGCAAAATCATTTTTGTCTTTGTATGCGAATATATGTATAAGATATGCATGGTTGTGTTCCCACATATTTTACAGATTTTCCTTCCTCTCTCCTTTTCATGTTTGCCCCCTTTGCCCTCGACCATTTGCCACTATCCCTTCATTAAACACAGCCCCGTCGTCTTTTATCTAACCAAACTGCCCCGTTTGTGAAACTGGACAAAGAAAAAGCAGGAGTCAGCACTAGGTGGAAGGTGACATTGATGATGAAGATGATGAAAAAATATTCATTGAGATGAGCATATGAATGATCATAATCTGGAGCGTAAAGTAGGGTCGGTCCGTGGCACAGGGAAGAAAAGGAATTTAAAAAAATGTGACATTTCGAAAGCATTATGGGAAATAAATGTTGACTGTGAATGTAATTTTGATTCATAACAACACCAATTAACCATCCTCCAATCATTCCCACTCCAAGATTTTATTTGGCAGAATAGTAGCATCTTAAAGTGTTTTACCTTTAAGGGAAAGTTTGGACACACTATCACAAACAAACCAACCGATCGAGACAGTGTTGTGTGACAGTGTGAGGTAAGATGACTGTTTTTAAAGGGCTGTCTGACAGCAAAGTAAAGCACTGCCCCCCCCTCCACAGCAGGACATTGCGCAGCTGGGATCGTGCCGACAACCATCTGCTGTAGCTGACTGGCAAGTACGTTATACAACCCCACATCATTAGTTCCAAAAAAAGTTGGAAAAGCAGAGTATAGGCCGCACAACTAGATAAGTATGCCTTACATCATGTAGAAAACAAGGGATAGAAGCCGTCACTTGTTAATTAGCTGCTAACTTTATGTGTCAGAGCTAAGTCCGTCTAAATAAGCCACTATGATACACAATAAGACTAATATTAGAAAATACAGATAATGTCACCATTAACATATTTCACTTTATTGATGCTTTTTATATACAAAAATTTGTCATGAACATTAAACATTGTCAGTACAGTGGCCTGCACAAGCAGGCCCAGACTGGCCTAGCCAGCTGATTGGGTCGAAGAGTCACACTAATGTTAACCCTCAGAGACACGCAGGACTGCAGGTGGTTCCGGTCGACATTACTGTCCTTCAGAGGCTGTAGCAGGCTCTACGATGACGGTATTTATATCCTACAAAACTAAACCCAAAACCTAAGAAACTACTGAGTTTGTTACCCAACCTAATAGGTACCCTCAAGTCTCCTCTTCACAGACGTGGTCACTTTATGCCAATCACATGCAGTCTGGAACATAAACCATGCTGTTTCTCTCTTGTAGTATACATGTGTTATTTTCACCTCTTCCAAAGTGGTATAGGTATCGGTGTAGTGGTGTAATATTTACTGAATACTGGTGTCTCCAAGCGCTTTAAGACTGACGTCCCCAATTTTACTAAAAGATAATTTTTTTGGCAACTGAATGGCGGGAGCGGGAGCTTACACCATTCAGTTTTTCTTTTCTTTCTTTCAATTTCAAATAGTTTGGATGGAGACATTCCTAAAGAGCAGAAGAGAAATGGTAAAGCACAAATGGCTTCTTTTTATTCATGATGTGAACTTTTCACTTTCATTCAGAACAGAGGAGGTTATAAGCTATCTTGAGCTTTATAACTACACGCGCCTCAGGAACAAGACGGAGCCCAGGACTATTCTCCCATGTTTCCTAACTCATCTCAGCTCTACTTGTCTCTGTCTGACACACTCATTCACTCACACACACACACACACACACACACACACACCAGTTCCCACCCACACACACACCCGGACAATGGGGATCTTTGTATTGTGTGTACATGTAGAGGCAGTGGGGTGAGAAATTGTACTCTCTTCAGGGGCCTTGCACCAGTCGTGGGAAATATGATTTATATCAAATCAGCCTTTTTTTGCTAAGAGATCAGGTTTCTTTATGCCGCTGCTTATTTCTGTGTTGTCAGCAAGTGGTGCTACGTGATGTGCTTTCTTCTCCGTCCGATCATTTACTTTCTCTCTTGTTTTTGAATCCCGTGCTTCTCCCACCTACACCCCCGGTTAGTCTCTCACACTGAGTTGAGTTCACCTCTGGGCACTTGAATGTGATTGTATCTGCAGACTGGTTGCAAGAGTCAAGAGTCTGTTTTACAATAAGGATCTCCATGTTTAGTGAGAGAGCCTGACTGACTGAATGGATTTATTGTATGTTGAAAGCCAGTAATGTGGGATTCTTGAGAGAGCTATATCTATATTAGTGTGTACTGTGGAGGTAGAATAAGTTTCCCCCACAGTGTTTGTGACACGTCAGTTTCATGGTCTTTAAGGAAGTGTAAATGTGCTTCTTAGCCATCTTACTCAGTCAGATAAGATGAGTTTAACTTCTGGATGTTAGAGCTGTGAGTCCTCTTCTATAATACCATTCAAATTTCATGATTTTTCTTTTTTTTACCTATTCAAGTAATATTTGAATATTTAAAGTGTCCCTTTTAAGCTCATTTTCAGGTTCATAATTGTATTTTGAGGTTGTACCAGAATAGGTTTACATGGTTTCATTTTCAACACCATATTTGTGGTGCAGTACAACACAAATACGGTACCGATCCTGTTTTAGCTCTAGAGTGAGACATATCTCTTCTATACTATCTTTGTTGGAAGTCGCAGATGTGCAGTATAGGGCTGTCCCCTCTTAGTCGATTAGTCGACTAATCAGTGGTTTTGTTATTAGTTGACTAAGATTTTTTTATGCTTATTAAGTGATTCATTTCACTAAACTATGACATAATGCCATTTATCACAATGAAATATTTGAATCGTTTGACAGCAGTATATATATATTTTTTTATTTTACCTTTATTTAACCAGAAAGAAAAACTCTTTGTTATTAAAAATCTCTTTTCCAAGAGTGTCCTGGCCAAGATAAGCAGCAGCACAAACAACAAGGTTGCAGACATATAACAAATAACATATATCATGAACATAAAACATAAAACACTTTATGCTGTTAATAAATAGTGAGTAACAAGGTCATAAAATATCTAAGTTTCAACAATGGTGAATAACAACAAGGATCGTCAGAATAATCAGTCATAACATCTACAGCCAATGTGTTTAGCCTCCATGTCATTTAAAAGTACTTTCAAAGCATCTCCTGAAGATTCAGGACCATTTGCAGCTGATTCCAAGCATAGGGGGCCGCGTACTTAAACGCCCCTTTTCCTAATTCAGTCCGGACTTGAGGGACAGATAACAGTAATGAGTCATCAGAACGAAGACAATATCTTCCTGTACCTTTCTTTATGATGTAGGTTTGAAGGTATGGGGGAAGCAGACCAAGCATAGCCTTATAAATTAGAGTGTACCAATGATTAAGTCTACGGGTGAACAATGCAGGCCAACCAACCCCATCATTCATATATATATATATATATATATATATATATATATATATATATATATATATATATACACACACACACACACACACACACACACACGTTGTCCTCAGTAAACCAGTTTGTGTTATTGTGCATCTATTTAGCAGAGTGCCTGCAGTGTGAGCCGTCACGCAGGCTTCCAGTCATGTATCTGTCGTGCACAACTGTCCCAGCAGCCTCAGTAGGTTCACTTTGAATACCGTACACTTGGAAGAATGACAGCACACTGACGGCTCGGATGAGACTCCTCTCGGTGGACTCCATGTTGTAACATCCTGAAACAGCCTGAAGGCCTAGTTTACAGATTGATCAGCAGCCTCTGCACAGAATATCACAGAGGAGAAAGAAAACAGTGTGTTTCTGTGAACAAAGCGGTTTTATCAGTGAACATCACCAAGTTTACACCCCCATACTAAAGTTGATTAAAAAGAGGAATAAAAAGCCTCTTTTGGAAATTGATCTTAATGCCTTAGTTCAAAAAGATTAGGAAATCCAACCTTTTGAGGACACCAATTTTCTTTGTGACTGAATAATGTATTGTAAATAGATAAATGTTCTTCCTTAACATACAGGGGCCATAAGTTTACGAGAGGCAGTCAGATTTATTTTTAAAGGCCAGTTATTTCATTATTTTCTTAATTCGTTATTTAAAAAAAGAAGATACATTTCTAAAAGATGATTTTATTCCTCTTTCTAATCTACTTTAGCATGGGTGTGTCGACTTAAGCAAGCAACTGTAGATAACCGTTGAATACAAGTTTAATAACCAAGTGTTTACGTTTCCATATTATCATTTCAAATAGTTTCAAGCAGTTATTCACTGGGGCCGACGCCCTGCATCTTAAGAAAACACATTGCAAATAGACAAAAAGCAAACATATTAAGAAAATAACTTCATTAATTTGACAACACATTCAGCAAACGTGCTGCAAATACACACAACCAAATCCAAATATGCAAATATAGAAACTATGCAAAAAGAAAAGCAGATGCAACAAAAAACCCGCTGTATCCAGGTTAGACAAAGAAACCGCCATCACGGAAAAAGATTAATAATCACACAATAGCTCTATGTGCTAGTTGTGACGGGCCTAATTGTGGTATTCAGTAAGTTGGTTCTTCGAAAGTAAAACGGTAAAAATGACTGGCAGCTTTTTAAGCCACATTTCTTCATATCTGGCTTATTCTTTTTTTCTCAGTCTGAGTTGGCTTTTTCACAAGTGCCATTGGCAAAATCTGTGTGAGTTCATAAATGCTATATCATTTCTGCCATGTGCGTCCTTTGTATGCCTTTGTTGACTGCCTGCTGAATCTAAATAGTTTGAACAGCAGGGTGACCCGAGTCTGCTCCTGTGATTTCTCTGTTATCTTAAGTCTAAAAGCCTTTTTTTTATATATATAAAAAAAGGCTCTTTCATCTCCCATATCTGTACAGTTCAGTGGGCATCTCTGGAAAGGTTTTCTTTCTCTGTGATTGGTCAATGATATTTCAAGTAATAGATTGAAGTTGAATTTTGTTAGGGTTTCTGCCTCTGCTATATTTTCAATTTGAAGAACGTCAATTTGACTTTCAGCCCGCTGACTTTGTGTGTGTATGTATGTATGTGTAATGAAATGTTATGTGTATTGTCAAGAAAAGATTGTTGGACCCCAGGAAGAATAGCTTTTAGTGTATGCTGAAGCTAATGGGGATCCAAATAAAACAAACAAACAAACAAACAAACATTTAAATGCTCCTCTGTGCTGCCTTGTTTTTCTGCCACTCATTGTGTTCTGTGTGTGTGTGTGTGTGTGTGCGCGCATGTGTGTGTTCAAAAATCTAAATATTTCAAGCTTGGTTTAGGTCTCCTGTTTAGTTTTTTTTTCGTGTAAGTGACCCGATCAGGCCCTCCTCCCAGGCAGAGGGAGGAGTGGGGATAGGAGAGGTTGTTTTCCTCTCATTATCCGCCGGTGCCTTGGCTTTACCTTGACCCGAGCACACAACAGTTTTATTATAGGCCCTGTCTCCGTGCCAATTGGGAAGAATAAGAACAAGCACAAAGTCAATTCAGCTGGAGAGGGACACGGGCAAGAGTGGCCTTGTGTGGACGTGAACACACACGCATGCACACCATAACACAAGGGTATAGCGACCGTTGTTGTTTGTCTCTGCCATTAGTCACCCCATGCAGAAGTGATTTAGTGTCTAAATTACATGCTCGGCTCCATGTGAATCATCTGGCTACATCATGCTCTGCCTTTGCATAACAAAACGATTAAAAGATTAGACTCGCCAAAGGAAAAGGCTCCCATCTTGGTGGCTCTAATCAAAAGCGGGCAACCTACGGTAAATAGCTTCCCAAAGAGACATTTCCCCATCCAGAAGGTTACCTCACGCAGTTCAAACTGTCCCAGAAGTTAACCAGAGGGGGCAGCTAATTACTGCATTATTATGGAACCCACGTAACTTATAGGCATGTCCCGCACCACCAAGCAGCCCGATTGGTTGGGGTTCGGTCTTGCCTGAGAACAAGGAAACAAAAGAAAACATTTTAATCAACATCATCAACTTGAAAGGTATTAGTGCTGAGTGGGAATGACTCAGAGCCACAAGATGCTTTGGTGTTTCTCGGAAAATGAATAATTTGTCCTGTTCTATCTTTCTTACTCCCCCTACCTTTGTCTCCTGATTACACTTCCCCCTCTCTATATGTCTCTCTCTCTCTCCAACTCTGCGTCTTTTTCTGTACCTTCCTTCTCTCCTCCACCCTCCTCCACTCCCTCATGTATCTTTCCCTTGCCTCCTCCCACTCTCTTTGGCTGCATACTTTTCCTCAGATGGATTATTGGTAACCACAATGATGAAGGATTATTGTGTGTACAAAGTGAATGCAGGTTTAAGTGCTGGATGCTGAGCAGTGCCACTGCAGAACATTAGAGTTTACTCCGGGGCACCACGAGTTCTCCCTGAGAAAATCTTGGGTTCAGAAAATGTCATCATGTCTCCACGCCACAGATTATACTGAAAATATCTGAGATTAAATCCTAACACATTTGTCTTTTTTCTCTTTTCAACCCATTGTGTTTTCCTTGCAGCCTGCAAGTGTAACAGCCATGCCAACGTGTGCCACGTCAACACAGGGAAGTGCTTCTGTACCACTAAGGGCATCAAGGGAGACCAGTGTCAGCTGTGAGTATGCCGTCATACACTGGAACTGCAGTAGGATTAAATGCCCATACTAATCCCATTTTGCTGCCTCTTTCATTGGTAGGTAACCCACTTAAATGATACAAAAGATATATAGAGATTTTATTTAAAAGTTAATGTCTCCAGACATGTACTAATCCGAAAACAGTGACTGAAAGAGGATGGGATAATGGACAACAATGTTTTATATATAATCTTATAAGACATACATACAATATGCAGGCATAACACATAAAGGCTGTAGATCTACTTTATCACGTTACATGTGACCACCTCATGTTTCATGTTCTAAGAAGCCGATTCTCCACCTTTAAACATGACTCAGCCCGTTGACGATCACTGTGAGAGAAGGTGACTCAGCATCTTTAAGGCTTGAGCATGGAAATCACTACAAAATAAAAACCCCAGTAGACAACATGTTTCATTACAACTTGTATGTGACAAACTAAGTACAGTATATGTGCAAATAGGACAAACTCAGATTAATATGTATTTTTTTAAATCACGCATGGAAATGTACATAAACAATTGTTGCATTGAGATGCATCAATAATCAGTTTAGAATCTAATGATTGGCCTCTGAATCGATATAGAATCATGAGGTGCCCAGCGCTTCCCAGAGTTTATGGAAATAGATTTGACTCATTCTTATTAATGGTTGTCGGTAAGATAGAAAGAACAATGATAAACACGTACGTGGGTGGGTGTGTGTGTGTGTGTGTTTCTGACTGGGCCAGACTATCCTAAATGGCGGACCAACACAGCACAGACAGACTGAAAATTGTTGCATCGATAAATCTAGCAGGCTAAAAAGCAGAGACGTGTGTGTGCGTGTGTATGTGTGTGTGTCCATGATAAGACAACTAAAGCAGTCACACGCATTTGGTATCTTCATTTGAAATGATAGTATGTTTTATTGATGTGTGTGTTGTAGACGTTTCATAAACTTGGGCTTGTATTTGCTTCCATTATGTGGTAAGTGTTTACTGGGTTGCAGCTGGGTCTTAAGAGTATTAGTCTTAAATGTAATCTAAAAAGTATCCTTAAAGATGAACTGAACTGGAATTTGAATAATGGTGATATAACAGATGTATTTTATTTCTTGTCACTGGTACAATTATTAAAATGGGTGAATTTGTTAAAAGGGATAAAATGGCAAGTTGAAAGTGTTGTTTTTGTTACATGGGTGCCGCCATGTTGGAATTCCACAATCCACTACGTCACTGGCATGGTAAGCTACTCCGTGGCTAACTAGCACTAGCAGCGCAGCCATAGGAACACCAGACAAAGAGTTGGAGGCTAGCGGACATATGGCTGGGGAAACAAGAAGAAATAAGTCTGGGGGGGTCATACTGTATTGCCCCTGGCTGCAGTAAGGAACTGTACAGGGATAGGGCAGCTGGGGTTACGACACATTTCCACAGACTGCCTTTGACAAGGAAAAAAACAGTCCTCAACTCAATGCTAGCAGCTAGCTGCCTTAAAACGGGCTAGCCCTCCGACAGCGCCTGGATTTTGAGTCTGTAGCATTGTTTAGCGACAGACGATTTGGAAAGCTGTGCTTTTGATACAACAGCGTCACTGTTGAGGTTAAGTCCAACAGACTGAAACCTGAGGCCTGCAGTCTCCAGTGCAGGGCAGACCGATAGACCACCGGTAAGTAACACCCCCGATGCTTCCTGCAGCAGAGACAGGGCGCTGAAACGTGTATATTATGTGCTGCAGCCGATGCCTGTATACCTTCGGAGGGCCTACCATGCCAGTGACGTCATCGATATTATCAGCATTCTAATACTAACAAACACAATTTTTGTGTTGCTTAAAAAAAGCTATGATTTTTTTTTTTTTTTTTTAGTGTAATTTATTTGTAATTATCATAACCAACAAGTTATCAAAAGTTAGTTTTTCAGTTCAGTTCATCTTTAAGTTCCTTAAAAATATTACATTTTATATGCAAAGTATTAAATTACAAAGGTTATACATTTTTTTCTTCCTTCCTTAGGATTTAATAAATGCCTCAGCTTCCTAAATAAAAAGTTTGTTCGTGTAACATTTACATTTATTTTGTAGTTTTAGTTTCATCGCATAAAAGCTCTAAATGGGGCAAATATTTAATTCATTTTATGTTTTTACACTTAGAAAAAATGTTTTTAGTAAATTCAGGTAACGTTACTTGGTAACTGGTAGACTGAGTAAACCCCGCCCATTCTGTCAATCACTAACTGGCTCATCTACCTGGCGCGCTATTGGTTTAACCGACAGAGAAGAGACCAAGCAGCTTCTTGGATACGTTCAGCGAAGCGCAGCAACCCGTAGATACCGCTGCCGCTGCTACGTCACCAGGGTCGTTGGTCTCATTTGTTGAAGGACTTTCCTGTTGTGTTGCGTCATGTGAACTATGGCCGTTGGGAAAGAGAAAATACAGAGCAGACTCCCCAGAACCAACGCTCAGTCTAAACTCTACTGAGCTTGGCTTGGTCTGGTGATAGCCAGACTTGGTAAATAATTATTTTCTGAGGTTTAAAATCCACACAGAGATTTCATTTTATTGCCGTGAAGTTACCATTAAAGTTCATCCTAGGTGGTATTAAAAAAGGTCTCAAAAATCTACTAAATTTAACTTGGAGAGGCCTGGCGGTACTCTGGTTTATTAAGAGTCAGACACTCTATGGTTCAGTGGAGACGGCAGTGTTGATGTTGGTATTCTCTGTTTGATCAGATTCTGTCATTTACAGAACAGTCAAACATTGGGGGAAATGCTGAACAAATGTCGCTGTCATTGAATTTTGAAGGTGGGGGTGTAGTGTGGATGTAGTGTAGCCTGCTTAATCTGGAAAGATACAGATGTTTTAATACAGAGGTCTTTCCCTTAGGATGCATGTTGAGACTAATACAGAGTGACATCTTTTCAAACCATACAACCAATTTATCACAATAACATCTTAAATAAAACCTGCGACCTATTATGTTCATTTTCTAAACCTTAACTTTTGACTTTCGCCTCTTACGGCCTTACGCTTACCTCAGCACAACCTTTGAGTGATCCCAAGTCTCCTCACATCCGCCTGACCTTACACTAAATGACTCTCCACATGTTACCTGTCAACTCTGATCAGTGTATTACCTTGGTATTCCTCTAAGACATCGTTGAACCAATACTGCCTAAAACGCTGTTATCAGTATCAGGAAGTACTGGAGTTTATGCACCGATCAGATACCACGTACTAAAGCCCTAAAGAAAATCTACGGTAAAGTAGTTTATTTCTGTTCTTTTCCCGTTATAAGTGACTGACAAACTGGATAATTCTGTTAAGTTCTGGGGCATTCATTGATTGGGAGTTTAACCCGAGCCAGACCGACAACAAATCATATCACATCCATACAGGGAGAGTAGTATACAGCCGTTAAAACATAATAAAATATATTATCGACACACTGGTATCGGATCAGTACTCTGTATCTGCTGATACACAAGTTCAGGTATAAGTATTGTTATTGGGATGGAAAAATGGTATAAGATTTACTCTAGTAATGACTATTAAATATTTCTGTGATCGATGGGAAAAAAACTGAAATGGTGTTGCAGCTGTTACCATAACACACTATTGTGATTAAAAAGGTTGTCAGATGGCAGGATCTGTGATGAGCTGGGGTAAAATAACAACTCCTCCTCAACAGAAAACAGATAGCATGAACACACGTCAGACTCCACACAGGCTGTGTATTTGTGTGTGTTCACTTGTTCCATCTCTAAGCCACTGCAGTCGCTTTCACCTTTTGATTTGCTCTGAC